>NW_001889930.1:20537-26364 GCF_000143565.1 Laccaria bicolor S238N-H82 | reverse complement strand
AACCTTCATTCTCATCCCAGCATTCTGGCCGATCTTCAACACTCTCTTGAACACCAACTCAAGATGAACCACATCCCTATGCATTTGACATGCAGGATGAGGATGATGAAGTTACTTGGAGATCCAGATCATATTCCTGACACCAAAGAACACTTTACCTTCATGGATGCACAGCTTCAAGCGATTCTAAACTGCATTTCTAATGTTACTCTCCCAACATGGGCACAGTGACCTCCAACAAACCTTGGAGAACCAAGTCACAGGAAGCTGAAAGCTCATGAGTACCTCATGCTCTTCAGCTGTATCTTTCCACTTATAATTTCAGAGTTCTGGCACTCTGAAACAATGACAAATCTTCAGCACCAACATCTCCAATCCTTTCACCATCTTGTTGCAGCCACAAACATACTATCATCCTTCAAGACTTCTAATGCCAGTGCTGATGAATACACTGGTCACTACATTCAATATCGGCAATCCATCCAAGCTCTATTCCCTCATGTTCACTCAAAGCCAAATCATCATTACGCCATGCACAATGGGGCTCTACTAAAATATTGGGGTCCTCTACCACCTCTTAGTGAGTTTGCAGGTGAGCAGATGAATGGCATGTTGCAGAAGATCAAAACAAATTGGAGGTTTCGTATCTTTTTACAATTATTTTGCAAACTATAATTTCTAATTTGAGTATACAGGAGATCTTGATTTAACGATGCTTCACCAAATGAGTCGTAGAGGCTGAGTAGATGCTTTGCTGCAAGATGGACTACAAGATGGTAGAATGAATGGCCTTGCAAATATTTTACAACTAGCTGTCAAAACTTCAGATTTCTCACCCACTCCCCTGGACTCTGCTGAAATGGCAGCAGTTTTCAAAAAGGCATCAAATCTTCCACAGGATGCTTATGATGCTCTCCTTGTCTACCTTCAGGCTACTGGACACCAATATCGAGCTTATGATGCATTTCCCCATCCTTCCAATGCTCTTATCCTTCCTCCAACGGTTGAACTCCCTCTCCAGGTGCCCGTTGACATGGCACACCCGGATGGGTGTGCAACGTCAGCCATTTGGTGGTGGCACCGTTTGTTGGGCATCACCACCATTGTTGTTGTTGTTGTTGATGTTGTGGTTGTGGTTGTCTGTTGTGGCCGTTGTTGTTGTTGTTGTGGGTGAGTGGTGGTGGGTGGTGATGAAAGAGAGAGGTGACGTGACATGTCACATATGAGAACCATCATCAACAAACATGTGCACAGGATGCATCACATCATGTGATGCATTCCAAGCACATGTTTGTGGGTCATGTGACTCATCACATGCATCAATCCTGGGACTAGTCCTGTCTGAAAATCCTCAGGAATGGACCCCCACAGGACTGAAAAAATTGGCTGGTACATCAACCAATACTCAGTCCTGGGACTGTGCAAGAATCCTCAGGAATCCTGCAGGAATCAGTGGGGGACAATAAAGACCTCAAGGAGATGGACAAAAGGAGAAAGAAAAGGAGGAAAGACAGATGAAAGGTGATGTAATGGAGAATATGCACACCCTCAGCACTAATATGGTTTGCAACACCTTTTCTCCACCCACTTCCTTCTACTCCTTGGAGCCCAGCTCTGCTGGCTACTTCAAGCTCATGCACACCTTCAACATAGACCACACCCACAACATCACAGTGTCTCTTGACCTGGAGCAGTGTCCACACTACCCCATCTTACACTACACTGATGCAGCCTTCTGCACCACTGTCATCAAAATGATCAAGCCATTTTTTCCTTGCCTTTCTTACATCTCAAAGTTACACTACCAGGCAATGCTCACCTTGCTTTTGAGCATGCCAGGGGCAATGTTATGTTTATTTTGTTTTGTTTTTCTTATTCCTCCTACCTATGCAGCACTCATTTTCTAATCAAATAAGTTGTTGGTGCCACCTGCTGGTTCTACTCCAGTTTTGATGAAACAGGCACCATGTTGGAATTTGAGGGACACAAGCTTTCAGTGGAGGGGGCTTGCTTTTGCGAGCTCAAATGATTACTATTGGTGAGTGCAGCATAATAACAATTGTACCTTTCACACCCATACTGCAGAACAGGAAACCACCATCACTATACACCCATCTATGAATTGTCAGTGACAGCCTCAGGAGGCCAATCAAGTGAGGATTGCCATTCCTGGCCTGAACTTAGTGCATACCTGACAAGATACATTATGGCTTGTTCTTTTCACAACATGGCCTGCTGTTTTTACAATAAACACCTATCTTTGCCATATTTGAATTGTCTGGATGGCTAATGTGCCAGCAAACCATTGAAAAGGCACATGCCCAGACTGAGGTTGTGATTGATGATTTCTCAAGAACTTCACAAAGGTTTTTTTTTTCAAGGAGGTTCATGACTTCACTGGTGTGGACATCCCTGATATCCTTAAACTTGCTGAGGGCCTATCTCCAAATGATGTAAACCTTGAGCTCTACACCAACAAAACATCCACCAAGTTTCATATATTATTGCTAAACATCCGTCACAAGTTTAAAGTGACATTAAAGAAACTAACAACCTCCAAACAAGAGATATCCGGGAAGGATCCTGATTGCAAAGATTTCAATGAAAATGTTCAATACTTTCCATTTCTCCACTGATTCCTACCGGATTCTGCGGATTCCAGCTGGATTCCAGGAATTCTGGAGGATTCCAACTGGAATAGACAGAAAATCTCCTTATTAATGTGATTGTGCACTTTTCAAGACCTTCTGAATTACTTGTGTAATGTAGTCAACCAATTTATCATTCTATTCTATGTTGATAGCTTGATTCTAAGAATTTCTTATCACATTTAGATTTGAACTTAGAAGATTGTAGTATATTCAGTAGAACTACATAAATCTATTCTACTACATTCTGAAGTTACCTTATACTGATAGCTTGATATTCAGAATTCCTTAAAAACTCACATGGCAAATAGAGATCAAGTTTTAATGTATTTCAATTATAACATCAAATATATTTTCAAAGGAAGGGGAGAGGCACAGGGAAGGGGGATGGACAAAGGGAAGTACAAGGAACAGGGAGGCACAGGGAAGGGGCAAGGGGGGATGGAAGGGAGGGGGGAAAGATGGGCAAAGAAAGGCACACACAAGGAAGGGACAGAGAAGGGGGAGAGAAAAGGAAGGGGGGATGGAAAAGGAAAGGGGAGAGAAAAGGGAGGGGAGATGGACAAAGAAGGGGGAGAGAAAAGGGCGGGGAGATGGACAAGGAAGGGGGAGAGAAAGGGGAGGGGAGAGGACAAAGATAGGCTCAAGGAAGGGGGGAAAAGGGAGGGAAGGAAGGCTCGATGATGTGGGCACGTGTTATCGTTGTGTTGTGTCACCATCATTGTGTCATGTTGCCATCATGTTGCATTGTTGTTGTTGTGTTGTGGCATGTTGTTGTTGTGTCCTGTTGTTGTTGTGTTGCATTTTGGTAGTCATTAGCAGGGTGGGGTGGGATGGGATCGAGGAGGGGGGGGCACTTACTCGTCATTCATCATCTGGATGCTATGTCACTGATGGCAATGTGGCATTTTTTGAGGTCTTTATGCTGCCACTGCTTTTCCAAGTGGACTCTGTTGGACTGAGGGTAATCAGAACAGAGATTTTTCTGCTTTGCAAGTGCAGTATTTTTCCCGATGCTTTTCCAAGCATTTTTGGCAGTGGACTACCAATGGACTAACAGCAAACCATCAGCTATAGTCCACTGGAAATGACCAAGACCAATGGAATTCCGATGGATGCGACCAACAAAAGTCCAATGGATTTCCCACGGAATGCAAGCAAGCAGGGCTTGTTACTAGTATTATTACTGAAAAAGAAAGTAAATAATAAACAACTAATATCTACATAGTAAAGTATAGATATTGTGGCTAGTAGTTATAATGATAACTGTGCTGTACAGTCCTGACCATTGGGTTTTTGCATTTTGTTCAGCTTGTGGGGTGAGCATTCCCAAATATATTTGAAAGTCACATGGCAAGTTGTGTGATGAATCCGTCACACCAACACAATTTCTTCCCACCCTTCCTCTTCTCCCCCCATCACCACCCTCTGTCCCTCGTTTCGGTGTAGAACTATGTTTGTGGGTCCCACAGGTAAGTCACATGTTGCTATCTCCATCTCACCACCCACTGACAATGTTAACAACAGGTCTGAAACCCTGTTGGGCCCCCCTCAATTTTAGCACCTACTGACCAATTCGGCAGCACCACGATCCATCACCAGCTCGCATACAACACCCACACACCCTCCACCCCGCTTCCCCACCCTCTTTTACCAATTACCTTGCCCATCCACGTGCGGCACCCACACACTCTTCAACTCCCATTTCCCATTGTTTATACGGCACCCACACACTCTTCCACTCCCTTTCCACCAATGGTGCCCAGCACCTCTTGTTCTGCACCTCACAAACTTCCCAATTCTGCCCATTTCACAAGAACTGCCCACCCCAACAGCACTGCCATCATTTCGCGCCCAATAAACCGAGGTCTTTACGCTGCCACTGCTTTTCCGAGCAGACTCCGGCCGGACTCCGTCAGACTGAGGGTATGCAGAACAGATATTTTTCTGCTTTGCAACTGCAGCAATTTTTCTGGTGAATGTCTGAAGCTTTTCCGAGCATTTCTGGTTGGACCTCAAAGTCCATTGGACTTTTCTGGTGGACTTCCGATGAACTAACAGCAAACTAGCAGCCAGTCCACTGGAAATGACCTGCATGTGCCAACAGAATTCCAGTGGACAAATCCAACGGAATTCTGGCAGACTTTTATTATTATTATATAACATAAAAAAAATGCAAGATCAGGGAGTTGAACACTCAACCTTAGGAGCTCCAGCATATGGAACACAATGCTAAACCAGCTGCACCAAGATACCTTTGATAAAAGTAAGTACTTTGTACTATACATATGTACTGTTTGACCGCTTTCCTAGAACGGTCATTGGCAAACGCCGACGCTTGATTTGGCTATCATCCATCCTCAGTGACGACGACAATCCAGCGTTGTCGGACGGTGACAACGCACAGCGATGTTGTCTACCCAAAGTGAGTACCCATCCCCACCCTTTTCATCCTCTGACACAGGTTCCAGGTGCCACATTACCAACATCGACGTGGCAACCAAACGGCAAACGATGAATCTGATTGATTCGTCATTCATCGTTGTTCATTGGTGAGCAACCCCACCCCAACCTACCTCATCTGACCCAACAACAGATGATGAGACACGGCCCACCATGCCCACCAGCACCCACTAACGGCCACAACAGCCCACAAACCCACAACGACACGCGACACAGATGGCACAATGACACAATGACACAATGAAGATGACACAACGACACAAACGACACGATGACATGTCAACAACATGACAACAAAGGGGGACAACAGGACGTCGACACAACACGTGAGGATGATGACAAAACACGTGATGTGAGGACGGCGACACGACACAATGCAATGATGCGTCAACGATGTGCCCCAACGACCATGTGTGAATGGGGATGAGGGCCCAGCATCACCATTCCCTCCCCCTCTATCAGTCAATGCCCACCATCCCCTACCCCCTCCATTACTCACCACTCCCTCCCCTCACCATTACTCACCACTCCCTCCCCCCCCCCCTTACTCCCTCCTCGTCCCTCCTCCCTCCCTTACTCTCTCCTCCTCCCTTGCTGCTTACCATTCCCTCCCCCCTCACTTTCTGTCCCTCCCCCCTCACTTTTTGTCCCTCCCCCTTCCTTTCTGATCACCACCCCCTCCCCACTCCCTCCCCCTTCTCTGTAACATAGAATGG
>NW_001889930.1:19500-20487 GCF_000143565.1 Laccaria bicolor S238N-H82 | reverse complement strand
TTGCTTAGAAGTCCAGCAGACTGAGAACTTAGCAATTATGACTGGTTTCTGCCTCTGTCCATTGGAAATCCAACGGAAGTCCACTGGACATCCAATGGACATAGAATTCTGGCCAGTCCAACCATTTCTTGCTTCTAAGTAGTTTGAGTGGACTTTCACTAGACTTTGCCTGGACTAGCAGCAGAATCCAGTCACGTCCAACAGACTCCGACGGACTGTCCACTGGGTCTGGCAGGGTCTGATGAAAGTCTGTTGGAGTCCGTTGGACAAGCAGTGGGAGTGTAAAGTACTGAATAAACCACTCAAACCCATCCATTTCGCAAACAGCGCCCACAGTGCCCTTCGCCTTTCCATCCAAATGTCCACCAGCGGACTGTGCCTGCTGAAACACCTCCATCCTTTCAAAAAATGGTGGTGGTCACTCATATGTCTAAACCTCTTTTCGATGGTCATTTAATAATTCCACAGAGCAACTTTGCTTTACCGAGTCTCTCATCTACTACTGTTGCTGTCTCTGCTGCTAGTGCTGGTCTTCCTATTCCTGCAACCACTAGCCAATCTGTTCCTGTCGCCTCTGCCAAGTTCACTTTACCCAAGAGCAAACTGCAATGGCAGATGCTCTTGAGATTCCAGTGGCCTTACGCCATACTGGTAATGCTCTAAAACTTCAGGAGCATTATACTCACTACCTTGCTCTTCTTGAGGCTGAGAAGAAATTCAAGAAGATGCAGAAGGATGGGACTTGGCTGGCTGGACTTAGACTGCCTGTCGGTGGAGAGATTCTGAATCTCTTCATTGGAAAATCGACTTGGAATGACTTTTGGACCAAGACTTTTCCTCATATAGCAGAGTATCCAGAAATGGTAAAGTGGTTGAGTGATGAAGAGGACTGTATGGAGACAGAAGAGTTGTTTGGGGTGAAGTTGAAGGCATATCACTTTGCAGAGCTTCTTGCATGGGTGCAGAATGGAGGATCATTGGTTAAGC
>NW_001889930.1:18487-19450 GCF_000143565.1 Laccaria bicolor S238N-H82 | reverse complement strand
GTCCATAACATTGACAGCAATATGAACAAATGCTATGGACATTCACCTATGAGGGAGCAACTTGGGAGATGCTCTTGGAACAGATTGCCAATTCCTTATCCCACATATCTTCAGAATCATACAATAGAGATGGAATCATACCATGGGAATGGGATCATACCATGAGAATGGAAATGGAATCATTCCATTGGGATCATACCATGAAGATGGAATCATACCAAGAACATGGAATCATTCCATTGGGATCATACTATGGAGATGGAATCATACCAAGAACATGGAATCATTCCATTGGGATCATACCATGAAGATGGAATCATACCAAGAACATGGAATCATTCCATTGGGATCATACCATGAAGATGGAATCATACCAAGAACATGGAATCATTCCATTGGGATCATACCATGAAGATGGAATCATACCAAGAACATGGAATCATTCCATTGGGATCATACCATGAAGATGGAATCATACCAAGAACATGGAATCATTCCATTGGGATCATACCATGAAGATGGAATCATACCAAGAACATGGAATCATTCCATTGGGATCATACCATGAAGATGGAATCATACCAAGAACATGGAATCATTCCATTGGGATCATACCATGAAGATGGAATCATACCAAGAACATGGAATCATTCCATTGGGATCATACCATGAAGATGGAATCATACCAAGAACATGGAATCATTCCATTGGGATCATACCATGAAGATGGAATCATACCAAGAACATGGAATCATTCCATTGGGATCATACCATGGAGATGGGATCATACCAAGTACATGGAATCATACCATACCATACAGAGATTTGCTTACAACATCCATATGTTAAAACATGTCTATTCAAAATAACAACCACATGAAATTTACATGTAAGGCAAATATGGTAATATAGCCAAGAATAGCCAGGAAATAGCCAGAAAATCAGAAAAAAATGGCAGGGTGG
>NW_001889930.1:5959-18437 GCF_000143565.1 Laccaria bicolor S238N-H82 | reverse complement strand
CTGTACATAGAATGTAGTAAAATAAATTTATGTAGTTATTAAATATACTTTGTTTTTTGAAACCTCAATGTCTTAGGGAATTCAGCATAAGGTCTGACCAGGGCCTGATGTTTAGATTTACTTATAAGAATCTGGTTCTAGTATTAGTACAAAAACAAATCTACTGGTTGTATATATCCTAATGAACCCTTCTCAAGCACAAATTATGTCCTAGTTCTTTTATAAACTCCACAGAAGCTGAACAAGCAGGAAATGAGATTCACTTGTTTATATTTGCAGTTGCTATTCAATGGCTACACTTTCCTTTTCCTTTCCCCCTCATTTGAATAATCACCCATGGGAAGAAGGTCCCACAGCACCACTGGTATTACCCACTTCAACTGGCTTGTTATAAAAAATGGAAGGAGGTATTTTCCCTCCTCCACTGTATCCTCCCTGCCCTCTTCTCCTGTACAAAAGCAGAACTGCAGCCACCTGGAAAGAGACAATGAAACTGGAAATGAAGATTTTGGTATACATTGAATACACTCCTCCTCTTGACAATCCACCTCACAGAAACGTAAAATTTCACATTCAATATGTCCATATACTAAGAGCTAATTAACTTTGTTCAGTCATCCAATGATTATATGAGAGTCTGGAAACAGACAAAACACAATCTATACCTCCATGAGCTTTTGGAGAGGAAGGCTTCAATCTGCATTTGTACCATTTGCAAAAAGGAGGCAACTTGGCAATGTCTGGATTGCTTTGCCGGCCCCGCGTATTGTACAGACTGCTGCCGGACATCCCACTGCCGAGACCCATTCCACTGGATTGAATGATGGACCAGTATCTTTTACGAACAGAGCTGGCTCTGGAAAGTAGGATTGGTTATCAACCTAGGTCACCAAGGTGAATGGTGCCCTCAATCAGCCAGAAACTTGGATGCTGATATTGACATTGAAGAAGACAGATGGTTTGATCTTGAAGACCTTCCTAGCACTTCGGCTGATCCAAAGCCACCAGATAGGGTTTACAATGGTGGCCAGGTCATGACCATCGTCCATACTTTGGGTGTGCATCACCTGCCAGTCGTCTTCTGTGGATGTTCAGGGGCAGCACCTGAGTACATACAGTTGTTCTGTGTTGGGTTGTACCCATCCACCTACAAGTCTTGCCAGACCATATTTACCTTTCAACTCCTCGATGACTACCTGCTGGAAAATCTCGAGCGCAAAACCTCGGCCACCCACTAACTACTACTCCAAATTAAGAAGAATCACCAACTTTGCATTTCCGAATTCCATTCCGGTATGTTGTTCAAGTAAGGAGCTATAATCCCAGCTCAAATATTTGACAGAACTGGTATCACGAGTTGATCAGGGTTGGTAGACAATACCGTAATCTTACCGAACTGGCTACTTTTGGATTTGGACACAAAGGTAAGGTCTCCAAGACTGGGGGAGATGGTCTTTTTTTGCCCGACCTGCTCACAGCCTGGAGTCAATCTACCTGATGACTGGAATGAAAATCCCCAAGATCCAGAGAATTGGAAGTATACCCGAGGATTTGTAGCCGATGGCAATTTCACAATCGGAGGTATTGGATGCCCACACGCTGGATAACAACTAGAAAAAAATGATCAATATGGGTATCTATGTTCAACTGCTTTTACATTGCTGTTAAGCTAATAAAAGTCAAGTGGGTAGCCTTTGCAAGAAGTGGAAGCAAGCGAAACTCAGGCTCTCTGAGAGCTTCCAGGCTCTTGAAGAATTAAGTGCCTTGGCAAGTATGGAACAGATTCAAGAATGGGAGCAACAGATCAAATTGGCAAATTTGAACTGGGCAAAGGACCTTTCCACCATGGACATCTATTACGTCAAGGTCAAGGAAGGTAAGGACCAAATTTTCCATCACAAAGGCCAGCTGTAAAATCATTCAATCAGCCAAGACTGAAAAGGGCATTCAGCTAAAACTTATGACTAAAGAACAGGAAGACAAGGTCAAGCCGGGATTAAGTGGATGGGTAAACAGCAGTATCAAAATTCAGGAAGCCCAGTGAGTAAAGTCAGATATTGCTAGATTCAAACATTGAACAATCAAGAGCTGAAATGGCCACCTTTGTTAAGGCTCAAGGCAGTCATCCAAGTGCTGATCAGAAGCTAGAGATATTGAAACATTGAGAAAAGCTGTCCAATGATATGGAGTGTAAGAATACACCTGTAAAATTGCGAATTTGCACATTTTCTCTAATAAAACCTACTATAAGTAAATACAATTGCTTTGATCACAAGGATCGTTAGATACAGCCCAATCTAGTTGATTAACATCTTCATCCAAGACATGTGCGCGTCTTAAGGCAGTAGGAATTGCGGTCGGCACATGATTGGGCCACTTCAATATACTCGAAGCCTATTAAAAAGACTACACTACCATGAAATAGTTTGCTATCAAGGTGTTCTAGAGTAAACACACCTCAGCACAGGGTGTTGGAGCTTACACCAAACCAGGGTTTATTTCTAACATGGATTAAACAATGTAATTTGATGAGCAACGTGCAAGCGTATAACCCAATGCATTCCTGATGCAAGAAGCCAACTAGTCACGTGCTACGAAGCATGATCAAAGAAGTCATGTGGTGATACACATCACGCGCATCATGGCATCATTGAACCAGGAGTGTTCAGCCTCGAAGAATATTCCAGAGCCTCCTCCCAAGAGATAAAATATGAATGATTTGCCGTGCGGTCCGAGACCCATACATAGTATCTAATAATAGAGAGAAAATCACTAAGTGGACTGTTCGCCTCAGCTGAACCGATCGTGAAAACTGTTTACAGTGATTCCTGCGTATGCATCAATACTAATGTGTCATGTTGCCACAATAGAGCAAACACTAGAAGTCAGCTCAGTTGTGCCACACACAACTGAGCCACTTCAAACCTTTACTAAAAACCAATATTAATTCATTCGACCTCTCGGACGATGCACAGACGTGTAAATATAAATAGAAAACATAGAATAGTATAAAAAGAGGACACGCGCAGGCTGAAACGAAGGGAATTATCCCCTGTGTTGACCAGCTGTCGCACTCCCAGTAGCACCTGAGGTAGTGGATAAGTGTGTAATCAATTAAAGGACATTTTCTTCACAGACATAAGTAATGTGTGCCCGGAACCAGCATGTTAAGTGGGGATCACTAAGCTTTTGTAAGGTTGTCTCGTCAATTAGTAAGAGAGCTCTCTACTATTACTGAGGAATCCAAGTGAGCGTGCTTGAAGAGTCTTTAAGACTAGTTTGGATTGAATCAGAGGCATAATAAAAGCTCGAGGGAGTTATAAAAGTCTACAAAGCACAATTTCCTTGTCATTTCTCTTTATACAGTTAGAACACAATCCCAGAACACTGAGGTAGTCCCAATAAAAGCCTTTTTCCCTTGAAGACTATTGAGTTTCGAATTCTATACTTGTGCTCACACATAAAAACAATACCATTTGTTCCAAAAGGTTGACTAGAATTAGACAAGTGATATAAAATATACAAAATTGTTTCCCCGAACTTTTACTTAAGTTCTAACAAAAAAAGTGTGGTAATTCTATTTACTGTATGAACCCAAACTCGAAGCACCAAGCACATACCTGTGGTGATAAGTGTTTAATGTGTTAGTGTGTGTGTGTGTGTTGTTTAGGTGTTCACGCATCTTGTCAGTGCATCAGATTGCACTTTCCACACTCCTGCGTGTCATGGTCTTCTCATCGTCCAGGCAGGTCTTGTGCTGATTCTCATCTTATCTCAGCACAAGGCTCTTCTAAGGATCACTGGCTCATAGGCAAAACGATAACTCCCACCTTGAGAAAGTGTCTTATCCAAGAGCTCAGTATTAATGCTACCTTCACAAACTGTTCTGCACCAGGCCTTCGATTTGCTTGGGGTCGGTATCAGGAATGTACAGCCGCTATCGCCAAGGCTCAAGAAATGCTCAGTACTGGGAACTGGCCTGCAGACCTTCCTCCTTTCACAGAGTTTATTGTTATAGAGTACTAAACGAATTTGGGGTGTTTGAGACCAGACAAAATTTATAATGGAGGATCTGAAGACTTGGGTGGAAAGAGGTGGAACATTGAAAGCACGGCGAACATCTAGTCCTGAAGAAGAACACACAGGGAAAGGAAAGAAGAAGGCTCAGAAGTCTCACAAGAAGTTGTTGAAGTAGTAGCTTTTTTTCTCTTTTTTTTTTGTTGAAGTCACTAATCATTTTCTGATCTATTGTACTTGTAGCTTGGTTTCAGTTGTTCTGAACTTTTTTGACAAATTTATTTTTATGATAAATTTTGTAGATTAAAAGTTTGAATGGTCAGAAATTTTCGAAGTTTTGTTTTGAAACTAGGACCCCAGATACTCCATGACACTGGCAGGAAATTTCTTGCCTATGTGATATGGCTAAAACATTTTCAAGCAGTGTGACATGGTCAAAAGATTTTTCAGCAGTGTGAAGTGTGACATGACTAAAACATTTTTCAGCAGTGTCATATAGCTAAAACATTTCTGACCAGTCTGAAACACTTCAAATATTTGCTACCACTCAAACATGCTTCAAACATTTCTGACCACTTTCAAATGGCTAGGATATTTTTCAATGCAATATATCAACCCAAACATTTCCGGTCACAATATTGAAGGTCAAACATTTTTCCCAATGCAATAATATATTTCCCCCAGAGGCAAAAAAATAAACGGCCCAAGGACCTCTTAGCCTGGATATATTTCCATATGTTTCAAGGCTAATACCTTGGTCAAGGTGGGTGACTGAAGTGTCTCTCAAATTCAAATTTACGCTTTCTTAAACAATCTCTGAGTCTTTGCTTAAGAGCCCTGGCATTAAGTTTCAATTGAAGAAACTTATTCTCCATCAACTTTTTCAAATCTTCCTGATCTTTCACCCCAAGCCTTTTCTTCTTTGTCTTTACATTTTCATCAATTGTACCAAAGGCTTGGTCTGTGTAGCCACTTGCTGCTTCCATTCATTTTCCAGGTAAGAAATTTCAAACCCCAGTTCATTGAGAATTTCTTTAGCCTCAAATTTTCTTTCCAAGCAAGTCAGCCATTTGCGTTGAAGCCATTTACCCATCATATCAAAAGACTTTTTATCCATCAATGGTAAGCAGCTGATGATAGAACTATTTGGCCCTGTATCTGCAAAGAACTGTGTGCTGGCTTTAGTTCTTCTCTCATCTGCTGCAATAAAGGAGGCCAGGCATCCCTCCAAAGCTGAGACAGGGACCTTCATGCCAGGTTCATATGAGTCTTCAGCAGATTGTTCGTCAGATGGTACATTAGCTTTTTCTTTTCCTTTTGACTTCTCTGGTCCAACTGTCTCAACTAAAGCCTTCATCTCCATTACATATTTCTCAGGCACAAATACTGTATCAGGATGCAGATTTTCAGGTCCCTTTGCCCCACCTTTTGCAGGGTTTCTTTTGTGAGCAAAACAAGCATCAATGCATACAATGATATCAGCCCTTGAAATGTACCAGTAATCAGAACATATACAGCTGCTGTCTGCCAAGGAGGCACCTGTATTGGTTGGCACATTGTTGTGAGGTAGCCATGCCATTGTAGTGGAAGAGGATGTCGAAAGAGGGAGTAAACATTGAATATTGGGGATTGATCACTCTGGCACTTCATGGTGGGTTGGGATAAAGGTGTTTTGTTATTTTTTGTTTATGGTTTTCCATTTTAGGGAGTCAGGGCCTCTACTCCACACCTTGAAGAAAGGCTGGGCAAAAGGCGTGTGCTTAGCATTTCTTCAGAGCCATGGCCAGGCCAACTGGGGGAAAGCCAACTATGAATCACTCAAGCATGCCTTTGATGACCAGTTTGAACTTGTGTAAGAGACCATTGCAAGCATGGCAAAAGCAATAGTAATGAATTTCTATTTTTTTTCTGTCTTTTTCTGTTTTTCTGGGTACATTTTTATCACAAACAGGTAAATTTTCCTATTTGAATCTTGCCCTGGATTCTATATATTATGAAGTTCACTTGGAAACTGTTACCCAACATCATCACCAACAATGAGCAGCATCCCTCAATGTTCTCTGATTTTTCTGCCATTTTATTACTATTTTTGGATAGATTACCATATTTGGATGTCCACCTTGGACCCTGAACACATTAGCTAATGTGATCACTACCACTGAGAATATCCTGTCATTTTCTATGATTGTGCCTCTATTTTCTTGATTTTGAAAACATTCTCCAATATCATCATCAACAGTGAGCATTACCAGTTGCTAACAAACTACAAAAGATTATAAAAGTTAGACATATACTTCAAAGTTCACTGATAATCAATAAAAGACTACAAATGTCAGACATAGACTACAAAGTTGGATATTGACTACAAAGTCTATTGATAGACCACCAAAGGCTGGACTTCATGGTGAGTGTTTATTTGTATTTGTATATTGCCATTGTTACTTTATAGTCAAGGCACATATTCAATATACCTGTTGGAAAAAAGACCATGTCATACTGGATGGCTGGGAGGCGACGACGACAAGCAGCACGTCCATTGACGTTCTGCGTCGTCTTTGGCCCAGGTAAGAAAACGAATGTAGCCCCTCCCAGTCCGCTTTTAACACCAACAACCAGGTGCCATGTTGCAGTCAGCGACGTGGCAATGCAACACTAACAGACATGACAACAAACAAGAACCCGCCCACCCACGAACAATGTACACCACCCCAAACGACCCCCACCACCCATGAGCGCCCAGACACGACGCTGAACACCCACAGCATGACAACAAATGAGCCTGCCCAGCTGCGAATGACATACACCCATGAAAAGAGCCCCACATGCCCAGGAGCACCCATGAACAACAACCACCATGAACGCAACACGAGCTTTTACTTCCCAGTCCCCTATATTCTCTAGTTTCTCTAACAAAGCCCTGTATTTTGATGTGACAGAGATATCACAGAGGTTGGACTGTAATATTATACAACCAGTGCGCCCTGGCAAAGACATGAGTAGTTGTGAAGAATCACAATTGAATTTCGTTGTCTGAGGTGCCGCGACAGTAGTTGTTTGAACATCATCGATATTTCTCATCAGGAGTACTACTACGTCTCGCCACCAAAGGGGGTGGACTGGTCAGGTGGTGGGTTGAAAAAGTAAGAGAGAGATTGAGCAAGGTCAATGTACTAGTAGTAGTAACTTGAAAGAGACACCGTGACGTCTGATTGACTTTACTATAGGTACCAATCTGATGGCCTATTAATGTGATCATAAGAAAAAAACTAATTCCGATATCACATAGAAAACGTAATACTACTCAGCCCCAAGTTCATATTGTGGGTCAAGCTGAGAATTCTCAAAAAATTTACAAACTTTCCAACCATGGGCCCCACAGCAGTTCATACTTGGTAAACAAGCTGCAGGTATAGGGCATGTAGATCTTTCGGAAGTTAGTAGCAATATGTTACCCCTGCTCCTTGTTGTGGAGACAACACTTGGCAACGTCTTTCTGTTGAACGGCCAAAGCAGGGGGATGTTAGAGGGAGTTGATGTTTTGTGAATGCCTGTGTGTGAAAGTATTAGCATTTCTCGGCTGAATGGCATTCAAAATTTGATGTTGTGGCTGGTTATAACTGGCAGAGTGTTATCAGGCAAAGTCGCAATATGTATGAAGAAGTGAGGTTATACAAAGCCATACATGATCAACAACACATCTTAGCATCCAACAAGTTGAAATATGAACTTGAGATGGTTGCTTTCCAACAGGCGAGTTGCATGTAGGACGAAGGCAAGGGGCTGGAGAAAAGATTGAAGAAGTTACATGATACTGCCACACTGTATCACTGGATTTGTCACTAGCATGCAGAATACCAGTGCTCCAAAAAGGCAGCCAAAGAAATGTCCAGATTTGTCATTGACTTGGTGAATGTCACTGCCCTGAAAATGTGGCTGAAAAAACACCCGGATTTGGATTTAACATGCTGAATAACATTGCCCTGAAAATGCGGCTGAAAAAACATCCAGATTTGGGATTAACTTGGTTAATGTCACTGCTCCGAAAATAGGGCTGAAAAAAACATCCGGATTTCCGGATTTGTATTTAACATGCTGAATGACATTGCCCCCAGACTCCAATGTCACTTTGTTAACTTGGGACAATGTTGATGGTATTTGGTATCTTAAAGGGCCTTATGAATTTGCTCTGGAACAGAATGAAGATGTGAAATGGTTTATAATAAGGAAAAGGGAAAGTATATTTTGTCGATTCTGGTTGTATGTAGCTTTATTCAAGCATGTGAGTTCTCCACTAATGTCTTTTCTAGAACTCTTTTGGTCTAGAAGCCACCCCTGCTTCTGGCACTGTCTCTCACTCCGTCTCTCATTCTAGATCTGTGTCTGCATTGCGATCAGTCTCTGTTGCTCTATCTGGCTCTATGTCTGCTGCTCTTAACTTGGCTGTTGAGACATCTAGAAAGTCTAAGAATCTTGTAGCAGCTTATAAGCTGGAGCTTGCTACTATACTTAAGGTCTCACCCCATTTGATGAACCAAGAGGGGAAAGTTCCCCTTACTCTGGCATATGCAGGACTTTAATAAATTAAGAGCTACTGGAGCATGGCCTACTAGCTGCCCTCAGCCAACTGCTACAGATATTATTGAGATTTTCATCTCGAAGTATATGTGGCATCAGTACTATGTTGCACTCTTTTCCAACATCTCCAAGTATCCAGACATGGTTGAGTGGCTGGAGGATGGAGAGGACAGCTCCTCTAGTGTGGATGTCTGGGGTTTCCAGAAAACCTCCTATACCAGTTGAATGTGAAACAATGACATGCAATCCACGGTCACTACTCCAGAATGTTTGACCATGAGATATTCCTGAAGTTACATTGATAAAAGGCACTGACATTTATAAGAAAAGCTATGTCCTTACTGGTCTTTGCCCAAAATGTCAGACCCAATATTCTGCTGATTGTGAACGAGTAGTTGGACAGACTGGGTCATTTGATCGAGTGTACTTGAACTCTGCTGTATACTTGAAAGTGGGCCAGAATGTTTGGGTTGATTGTATTTTTTCATCAGCTGTTTTAAATGCAATGTATAATTTTCATGCATCTGCAAATGCCTACACTGACTTTTGGAATAACACTTTTGGAGAATTATGTAAGGGCAAACCAATAAAGATCTCATGTCGTCAAGTCTGGCAGGCATTTGTTCAGGAGTCTATACGAACAATAGCAGATGGACTGTCCATTGATGAGGTAACTAGTGAAGCATTCAGTAAACTGGGAGCAAATGGAATAATTCTTCCTGCAGGTCAACACTCCTGTTCTGAGTGTACCCAAAAATACAAAAAGAAAGCTGATTTTCTCACTGGTGATGATCCTGCTGCCTTAGTTGGTAGAGATGAGAACAGAGTTGTACCTTCTCTGACTGGAGAAGGGGCAGCAGATGCTGCACAAGATGCTGCAAGAGCAAGAGAGCTTGCATCTCGTGTGCAGGAGGACTCAGATGATGAGCCTATGGATGTTGACCATGCACCTGTTAAGATGGTAGTTGTAGATGGAATTGTAATGGGACTAACTCATTGTGCATATGGTGATTGCACATCAGCACTTGGCAATGCTCGAGGAGGTGTATTTTGTCCTGTGCATGAAGCTGAATATGGAATAAAGTGTCATATAAAGGGTTGTACAAATACAAAGAAGGTTGGAACATTGGCATGCACAATTCCAGCTCATCAGGAACAGTGGTCAAAAAATGCCTATAACCGAAGTTCAAATACCTTATCTGGTGTTAGACGAATTTTAAGAAGGCCTAATGAGAGAATGCCTTGGCAATCTGGTAGAGAGTCAAATACTCAACGCCATGATGAACCTACACCTGATATTGAAAGATCTCATTACTTCAGTCCTTCACGGTTTTATTGTGTTGAGACAATCACTGCTCCTTGTGGTGTTGTAGACGAGTCTGCCAACTCCCTGCTCATCGACAACCCCTTGTACAGGGAGATCTTAGTGTGTGAACATGCTGCTGTTACCAACCGCATGCTGGCTTATCCCACCCTTGCTTATTTCAAGCAGCAAGAGGTCGATCTTCGTGAATGTGTCCTTCTGAGCATGCAACACCTTGACTTGGAGCTTCGTCTTAGCAACATACTTGTCACTGATTACGAAATTGCTCTTGCCTAGATCGCTGAGCGCAAAGTTACTAAGGGGTAGTAGAATTGTTCGAACTTTTTGGTAGACAGACACCTAGAGCCTGCATGTATAGTTGACTATACATGGAAAATCTAGAAGGCGCTTGCCCATTGTGTTTGTAAACTGTTGGGGGCTTTATTCAACTTAGCCATTTTTAAGCCTAAGTCCCTTAAGCCTCATCTTCACTTAATTCTTCGATTTCTTCTAAGTCCCTGGATTCATCTGCAGAAGACCCATCAAGATTAACTCCTTCAAAGTAGTAGTCGAAGCTGCCATCCCTACTTCTGTCAGGACATTCAAGCTACAATGTTCAGTTGACAATTCATTGCGTGGTTGCCCAAGTTGGTAGATCTGGTCGTGACAACCGTCTGCACACGAGCTCCATCTTGTAGGCTACATTTGAGGTTTATGAAGTATGTAGGCACTGCAACTACGACTCCCGACTCGCAAATTTGCGAGGCTGTACATTTTACTATATCTCTGTAGGCCAAGGGGGTGGCAGAATGTGGAAAATGTACCAACACTCCCTATTTTTTTCTCGTGGATTTGGTTGACCTCCCCCCGCTCCTACTATATAAGGTATGTTTTCCGACTTCTGATGTTTTATTGGATGTTTTTTTGTCCCACAGTCCTGGCTTGTACCTCAGCCCAACCTCAGCCCCTGCCTATATCAACTGAGAACTCACAAACTTGCAAATAACAGTTGAAGATGCTCTGCATGCAAGTCTTTCATGGAGGAACATATGTGAAAAGCAGCAAGTTTAACAAACTGTCAACACCGTATTTACATGCGAAATAATAAATTGTGAAGTAGAAAAAAGGCTCATTCAGGTGAAATTGCATAAAGCTTAGCCATGGTGTAGAAAGTGGCTTTCCACTTTTGCCAATGAAAGCCTTGAACAAACTTCCTTCTTTCTGACAAAGTTTGTTTGGAGGAGGAAAAAGAAGGTTCCCTCGCTCCCAGAGTGATGAAGAGGCAATGCATAAGACAAAGTGTGACACACTAGAGTTCACTCAGACAGAACAGATGATTGGCTGATGCTCAGGCTACAAAAATAGGTCAAGTCACTAATTTTTTTTCAGCCTCCTTATTGCATATGGCAAACTGGTGTGTTTGAATATTTCAAAAGGTCTTGCCCCTCACCCTCACACTGGAGCTGCACATGTGTAGAATGCAACACTGTCGCTGTGGCTTGCTACACCGCCGCCGAATTTACTTTCAGGACCATCATCAAAGCAGCAACTACATCCGTCGCAATCCTTGGCTGCAACATGGCTCTGGGAACTGTAGTATTTTGCCCCAATCTTCTGGGCAACAGGAATAGTTATCACCATGGAAAGAGGAAAGGAAGGGACATGTGCAAGGCAAAAGTAAGTCAATGAGAGTGTGACTGTAGAGTAGTGTCCCATCACCATTCATCAGTTGGGACGCATCTTCATTGTTTGGACCCTTTGTGGAGGAAACAGAAGGGCTGCTTAGTTTCTCGTTGATAATTTTGTACATCAGGAGAACTACACATCCCCTTATGTCACTTAGGTCACCTTGACAAGTGGCCAAGTGATGAAAGTGAACTCAAGTGGCCAAATGAAACTCACTTGGCTAAGTAGGTTGCTGCCTTGGCCAAGTGATTCCTCTTGATGCAAGTGAGCTCAAGTGAAGTTGAAGTGAAGACACAAGTGGGTAAGTCATATGTCAGAAGTGACCAAGTGACAAAATGGCAGCCTCGAATTGTTCCCGATTTCAGGCAGAATGGTATATTTAGTAGGGTAAAAGAGTGTATTGAATAGTACCACTGGGTCGAGATTCTGAGTGGCTTGCCTTGGAGGAGAAACAATGGGTTCCATCTCTCAAAGACTTTATTGAGATATTTGTAGCAAAGACACAGTACTATGGGACTTGGAAGGAAGCATTTGATGATGCTGTTAGATTTCCTGTGATGCAGGACTGGCTGGCTCTGGAGGATGATTGAAAGTCGGATAGGGCTGTCTGGGGTGAAGAGAAAGGGTCATACAGCTTTGAGGACTTGAAGGATTATATTCAGAAGAAGAAACGGGAAAGGGAGATAGCTGAAAGGGCAGCTGCATTACAGGCATCAGGATCACGTGCAGAGAGTAGGGAGTCATCTGATAGGAAAGGCAAGAAGAAGAGCAAGAGGTCCAAGAAAGGAGGTCTTTACCTTCCCCGGGTTATTCCGTATGGAATCCATGTTGGCTGAGGACCCAGCCATTTCCTTATTCCATAGACCTCATGGATTCCATATGGAATGACCATGGAAT
>NW_001889930.1:0-3158 GCF_000143565.1 Laccaria bicolor S238N-H82 | reverse complement strand
GAAGCCATCTGGAATTTCTGCAGTCCACCCCCCATTCCATGGATTCCACATGGAATAACCCGGGGAGGGTAAAGTATTGCAAGAAAGATAGCTCAGAGTAAGTATGGGTATTGTTCTCTCTCCTTCATTGATTGCAATTGTAATTGTTACTTGTATTATAGTTCTATGCCACTGTCTGTCTTATTGTCTAGTCTTGTCTGGTTGATTCTAGGAATTCCTTTACAATATCCAATCTTGATCTGGATATTTATCTGGCTTTATATGGCATTGCCTGTTACTGCAACACCTAGCCAAAGTCCCTTTCCAAACATTTTGTTCACTGAGTTCAGTCGAGCAGTAACCACTACTTTTGGCTCTAGTGCTACATTGGCAACTGTATTGGCAATCTTGTTCTCATTGACAGATAACACTGATTTGCTGAATCTGCATTTTCGCCAACAGCATCCAACAGAAACTGGAGAAAACAAGATTCATACATCTGGTTGGATTACTGCCCTTGTAAATGCTTTAAGTGACAAACTGGGCAAAAATTCTCCTCAACTTTGGACACATTTTCGCTGGATTGCGAACCAAGTTTATTGATCCCACAATAGGCCAGTTTAACTCTTCGAATTCGAATTTGATGACCAAACTTTCCAAAAGTGGAAAGTTTTGCAATAATTCTGAAAGCCGATGTTCCACAACTTCTGTTTCTGTCCACCAATGAAGAGTAATCGATAATTCTGTGAGTTCGGATGCATGTTTGAATGGCTGGAATAGATCTTCGAAGCCACCGAAATCGGGGGGTCTGGTGATCGTCACTGAGAGGGAGCACAACAACGAAATAAGGTTGCGGAAGGATGACAAGTCCATAAGTGGCTCCCATCTGAAGGCAGCTACCAAGCGATGTAATCACAGGGCGGTCAGGCAAGACATGAATCGAAACATGTCCTCATTCCTTCCTGAGATTTCCAACTTCTCCAGCTCTCCAAGAACATGGGTGACATTTTTGAAAGAATGCGACCTGCGTCCATGCAGGTCAATATTGAAATCCAATGTTAGATTTACCAATGAGGAGAAGCTCGCAATGGCATTGACGTTTTCATTGCAGAAGTCGGTCTCTGTCAGGTGGAGTGTGCGCAGATTTGCAAACTTTAAAAATGAGCAGGGCAAGTGTACTGGGAACATCACCGTCGCCCATCCCTGCAACCTTCTCCATGTCAGCGCTCTCAATCCTCCATGCAAATGCTCCAGGATGACATGGGTCATTCAGTCTGCAGCTCCTACTGAAAAATCGATGACGGATGGTGTAAGCAGTGTTGAGAGCTCTGTTGCCATGTCTTCATTGAATTGTGGTACCCCATACACGAGACATCGAAGTCCAGGGAGAAAAGGTGCGTCTGCTGCCATCAGGTTGTATGCTGAAGAGTCGGGCCTTGCGTCGTTTCCTGTCATATCAAGACTCCGTATCCGGACTGCCATCCGCTTAAACCTTATCCAGTCGGCTGCTTGTAGTGGAGGGGAAGGCAGAAACTGTAACTTTTTTGTAATGAAAAAAGAAAAAAAAGGAAAGAAAAAGGAAACTGGTGCTTACGAGGAAGTGATCATGTTCAAAGCATCCTCATATTAGCATTAAGAGATTCCTCATCGTCTCACGTTCGACCACATGATATCCAGTGCCGGTTCACTGATAGATTTTGATGTCAAAGTCAAAGCAAATAGCTCATTGCCACCCAGGAAGGGACAAATTTCCCTGGTGATTTCCACTATTGAGCATTACAATTTTGACATACGTTGCGCGTGATCTGCATATTATATAACATTAACTTGGCCATGTGAAAGGATCCACAGATGATGTACCCTGCTTTACGTTTCCTCTTTGCTGAACTTATTTCTCTTGTCCATATGCCTCTTTTTGAATACAGACACTAACTCTTCGATTGTCCTCTTGGGGCATGACAGGCACTTTTTTGGAGCCACATTCTTTAACGCCTGAGCACTTCATGTATTCTTGGTTCTTGAGAAAGGAAAATCGTTGCCAGAGTGGAATGGACAACCGACTTACAACAACAAGTGCACTAGAATGACAGGTTAGGTGCACATTTACCCATTTCCCTTTTTTTTATCCATTGTCATACAAATGGTGTGAGTTTTAAAGGTCTACCATCATTGTGGCTATGTTCCGAATCATCTTTCCTTCATGCCCTCAATCTGGAGCTCAGAGATGCCTGGTATGGCTAAACACAACCGCTGTCTCTCAGAGTTTCCATTCAGGCTGATGGTGTTCTCTGGCGACTGGCCAGTTGATGCCTGGTATAGCTAAATGCAACCAGTGTCCAACCTCCATTGGCAAAGGTGAGCCTCCAAATGTCTTTGCGAAAGCTTTGTAGGCAGAAGAGTCTGGTTATGCATCATTCGGACTATAAAAATTCTCCCTGATCTTGAGCGTTTTAACCCTCCCTGCCACCTGATTGAACTTGGACCAGTCTGGGATGGAAGGCAGGTACTATTTCCTTTGTTAGAGAAATAAAGACAAAAATGCATTCTCGGTACTTACCAGTTTTCGGTTGCGTTTAGTGCATCCTGGAATGATCAGGAACAAGTGCCTCAATGTCGTAATGTCTCTCCATAACATGTCCAAGGCGGACAGGCTCACAGATTTACATGTTGACGCCAATGCAACAAGTTCTTTGCCCTCTGAGTAAAAACAAATATTGTCGACGAGTTCTCCGATTGAGAGTGTTCGTGCGGAGGGTGTCATGATTGCCACTACAATTTGTTATGTAATGTTTATGTAGGTTAGGGAGCAGCACTCTCCCGCTTCCGAGGATGCAACATGATGCACGAGTAATCACCATCACTTCACCCTTTCCATCACACCTTTCTACTCTACCACCATGTCAGATCTTTTGAGGCGTCTGCACAACGTGTGTGTCAAGGTCAACCAAATAGAGTCCCTTCCGCCTATGGCTACGCCCAACACCCGCCAGAGACATGTGGTGTTCTGGAAAGCACTTTACCAGTACGGAGGCCAAATCACCACTCACCTCAGCTTGCTGTCAGAGCTGACACCCCAAATGATGGACACACGTGCTACACCTCTCAAGCGGAAAGGACACTTCATTCCTCCATTCCACTTTCCCCCTGTTCTTTCTCTCACCCCTTTCTTTTCTCTCCCC
>NW_001889931.1:309570-321020 GCF_000143565.1 Laccaria bicolor S238N-H82 | reverse complement strand
TCTGCGGGGTGAGGTCACGTGACTTACTTGAGGGTGTGCCATATCGTCACGTCGCCTGTTTGTGGGATGGTCACACTGCCGTGACCATCCCTTTCCCTTCCCACAGGGGAGAACCAGCTATTTGGCCAATGGGCACATGAGTAAGCAAATGTTGATTGGAGGCATTAATGCTCTCCCATATTCTTCCCATATGCCTACCATGCACATTTGAAATTTAATTCAAGTAAGCTCCAAAATGCAAATATCATGGAATTCCTAGCCACAGAAAAAATATGCCCATTAAAATGGGCTATCATATGTGGCTGATTTGTTTATTTAATATGTGACCACAATGTGCCCAATAGGCGGATTCTGGTCACATGCTTGATGTATCACCATGCTAAAGTAAATATGCACACACAAATGCAATTAACATGGGACTGCTGGGCACATGTATATGACATATCAAATGAAATGCATCCAATGTAATCAGGGGGCAAATTGAAAAGCCACAGAAAAAATGTACCCATCATGCAGGCAAGATGTGGTTGTCATGCACATACTGGAGAAATTTATCATCAGAGCAACATTGAAGTAATGGTAATACTCTGATTACATATAAAATATTCTTCAAATTTGCCCCAGTGGCACATGAAAGAGATATTTTGGTCACATTTAAGATGTAATGCTTCCATTTCCTTCAAAATGAATACAGTATTTTCTGGGCAGTACCATTTATAATAAGCCTGGTGTAGCCATGTGAAAGTATAGTGAATGATAATTTAAGAAAATATACTTGGCATTTACCCAGGAAACACATTGAGAAAGAAAAAAAAATTATTACATGGGGGTAAATTTTGAATTTCTCAAAAAAAGAATGCAGCTGTTGGCTTGGATATTATAGTAAAATTTGGTACCTCTAGTAAAAGTTAGAGAAAGGGGTGGCAGGGTCAACAAGGTATCAATAGACCAGCTTCATTAACTGTCAGTGTCCAAGTGTGGATAATTATTGATAATGGAAAGTGTTAGTGATAACTATTGCATAGTAAGCTATGTATAACATAGTTATCAATGCTAACTAGATAATAGTAAGCTATGGATAATTATTAAGAATGCTAATTTAAGTATGACATCATTATCAACGCTAACTATGATAATAATTGTTGTTATCAATGCTAACTATGGTACCCTAACGACATACACCTATTTAACGACACCTATACTGACATCTATCCTGATCCTCGACGACGAGATGGAGGACTTTTCTAGATCCTCGGTAAGAGTCTCGTCAATGCGTGTAGAGGGTAATTCAAGGGTAATTGCTAGCCTCATGAGGGATAATAAAGAGCAACCTTATAGTTTACCTGACGACTTAGAAGTTAGAGGGCAACCCGTAATAAGTACAGGGAAATGCTTGTCTCAAGATTGTCGTTCCCCATGGTGTCATCGGTCGTTGAGGCGACGCAAGATGTTGATCATGAAGGCATCACATATCGTCCACAGACTGGGGAAACACGCGCAGTTTACGAAATTATTCTTTCCTCTGTGCGTACTGCGCTCGGAGTGCTGCTGATTCCGTGCTCGACACACTCAAAACCGAGGGGACGAAGAATTTTGACAAAAAGAAGGATATTGAGTCATTCCACAAGATCTAACACGAGGTCTTGTCCAGGCTTTGTCATTTGCTAACCACTGACAATTGACTGGTGACTGCTAACCAGGTGGACATCCAGCTCTTGACCACGGCCGGCGATGGAATGGCAGAAGGCGCATTGTGATACGGAGGGACGAGTGAGTTGGGGTAGGGCTTCGAAAATTCGATGATTTACATCGTTTTCGTTGCTTCGCACCAATTAGGCGTGCTGGACCAGGTGCGCCCCAACTCTCCAGAGTTCTCCCAGCGGCGTCAGAGACCTCAGCATCCAACTCCGCGCTCCTCCCTTTGCCTTTATCGCAATGGGAACCCATCAAAAGTAATTGGCAGGCCATCGTTTGTTATCCCCCACTCTCCCCCCTGTACACTCTCTTTGCTGACATGCACCATGTAGGTCAAATCGGTACACAGCCAATTGCCCGACCTTCCTTGTAGCACCACGACTCGACACATGCAGCATGATGTCCCGAAGACGCTGCTGAAAGAGTCCATCTCTCAGCACCCGGTCTCTCGTTTTCATTCACTTTATCAAAAAATTGACGACCGCAATGTTCTTAAGGGACAAGCCCATCAAGAAGACAGTTACCTACTTCATCAAACCTGGTGACTTCGTCATAATGTAAAGGACAGTAATCCGCGAGACTGCCTCCCCGATTTGGTCATCCCGTTGAGCGCTGCAGAAGGAGTTCACGATGGGTGCCAACGAACCACTTGCACGTAATTATGTAAGGAATCAACACACCATCAACTCTGTCATACTCTGCTCATGCTACTTCAGATCTATATTGTTCAGTCAACCAAAAGACATCGACACATGGCGTCAGCGATTGGCGGGTTTTAATCCAGTGCGTTCATCTCTCATGGCAAAAGGTCGGAAACAAGGCGAGCACTGGAAATCCAACATTTCAGGTGGACGAGTACGACCCCTCACAGAGCGGAGAGGTAAGACGGCTCTCCTGCATTCCCTTGTTCGAATCTTACCGCCATTTTAGGTGACAGCTAAATAGACGTACGCTGGTGAAGTCGGTAAATAGGATGTAAGGCATTATAGTACAATGATACCGTGCACTCCAAAAGCATTCAAACGGAAAGAGGCTGATGCTGAAGGGCGCTCTGAGCCCCACTCACGAAACCGCAAATCTGGTGCCACCGACCTCGCAGACCTCATATTCAAGGCCTTCACGCTGACATGCTTTTTGTGCAGCGATCTGTGGGGCGGTGTGTACTGATTAGCTGCTTCCCTCGACTTGTGCTCACTACATCAGTGATTCTATCATAGTGATATCTGTCCGCCTATCGTTTCGTTGCTGACAATGCCCGTCTTTCGCAGCCTTGGTAGCGTCACTTCGATCTGGTACGCTTTGTCAACCTCGTTTCTAGCCGCAAGTTCTTTAAATTTAGACCCTCCTGAAAATGGTAACTTCTGAGGGGATGAAAAGATCCACGCTACGACGGACTCGTGACCTTCCTTACCATGGTGGAAGATGCGAAACAAGTCGTCATTTATAACACATAACAATCCTACTAACAATCTACTTGAAAGCAATGGAACACAAGGTAGAACCGTCTATCTTGATTTCCATAACCCTGCTGGGCTGTTCATCCTCATTGCATGTGAGACACTCTATGACCCCTTGTAAAGAGTCTGATAATTCTTGTACCCACTCAGTAAGAGAAGCCATCGTCTCCGCCAAATTATCGCTCTCCTGTTGAGGGAAACAGACCATGAGACAAAATAAAGAGAAAGAAAAGGAGTGAAAGAACCTACGGAACTATCACCTTCTATATCAAATTCGGACATGGGACTCGGGCTGGTGTTCCTGGAGCTGAGCACCATGGGGAGATCCTAGATAGTTGCTGAACAAAGTTGCACGAGAAGGGCTGCAGGAAAAGTACTCACTTCCGTGCGATACTGATGCTGGTGCAATCCAACAAACACGGAAGTCGGGGGACTGTAGTCCACGGTAATAGTCGAGGATTGATGTCGTTAAATTCGTTAGGGTATAGTGTCTGTATCACTATCGCACTATTATCTACCATAGTTAGCATTGATAACAACATTTATTATCATAGTCAGCGTTGACCGATGTCATAAATTAGCATTCTTAATAATTATCCAATAGCTTACTATTATAATTAGTATTATCTATCACAGTTAGTAGTGATAACAACAATCATTATGCTACAGTGCGTAGCTTACTATCATGATGTCATCTACAGCTAACAACAACAACTATTATATTACATATTAATGTCCATTATTAATAATTATTCACTGACAGCTAATGAACCGGTCTATTGATAGGTTGGCTGGAAGTTACCCTGCCACCCCCTTTCTCTAACTTTTAATAATAGAGCTACCAGATTTAACTATAACAGCTGCATTCTTTCTTGAAAAATTTAAAATTTACCTCATCTAATAATTTTTTTTTTTTTTTTTCAATGTGTTTCCTGGGCAAATGCCAAGTTTTTTGATTTTTTTTGATCATTCACTATACTTTTGCATGGCTACACCAGGCTTATTATAAATGGTACTGCCAACAAAACACTGGATTCATTTTGAAGCAAATGGAAGCATTACATTTTAAATGTGACCAAAATATCTCTTTCATGTGCTGCTGGGGCAAATTTGAAGAATGTTTTGTATATAATCAGAATGTTACCATCACTTCAATGTTGCTCTCATGATAAATTTCTCCAGCATGTGCATGACAACCACATCTTGCCTACATGATGGGTACATTTTTTCTGTGGCTTTTCAATTTGCCCCCTGATTACATTGGATGCATTTCATTTGATATGTCATATACATGTGCTCAGCAGTCCCATGTTAATTGCATTTGTGTGTGCATATTTACTTTAGCATGGTGATACATCAAGCATGTGACCAGAATCCGCCTATTGGGCACATTGTGGTCACATATTAAATAAACAAATCAGCCACATATGATAGCCCATTTTAATGGGCATATTTTTTCTGTGGCTAGGAATTCCATGATATTTGCATTTTGGAGCTTACTTGAATTAAATTTCAAATGTGCATGGTAGGCATATGGGAAGAATATGGGAGAGCATTAATGCCTCCAATCAACATTTGCTTACTCATGTGCCCATTGGCCAAATAGCCGGTTCTCCCCTGTGTCCACCACCACCACCATTCACATCTCAACGCCGCCGATGACGCCCATGCCCACGCTAACGACGCACACGACGCCCACGCCCACGCCCATGCTAACGACGCACACGACACCCATGCTAACGACAACGACACCCCCAGCGCGGAACGATGGACCAAGGACGAGGGACAACGCCCATGACGTGGCAACGTCATGGGCAAGGGGTACGTATGCCCCACCACCCCATTCCTCCGTTCTCACCACGACAGGCACGATGCCAGCAACCACCCATGCACGGCACATGAGGACGGCGACAATGACGACACGTGAGCACGACGACGACATGCGAGCACGACAAAACGCGAGCACGACGACACGCAAGCACGATGATGACAACACGCGAAGCCGAGCACACGAACGAGCGCCCACGGAAAACGGCCACCGCCCACCACCGCCTGCTGCCACGTCACACGAAAACCAGCCACCGCCCATGAAAAACGACCCCCGCCCACAAAAACAACGACGACACGTGAGGACGACGACACATGACGACAACGACAACAACGACTACACGCCGGGACAACGACACACGACAACGACACGTGACGACAACGACAACGACACGCCGGGACGACGACACACGACAACGACGACGAACGAGCACCGATGAAAACGCCGCCCCCACCACACCCGAAAAACGATACGCCCACAAAAAACGACAAGCGCCCGCCAGCGCTGAACGGCGACAAGGGCCCAGCAGCATCACCCTTCCCCTCCACTCTCTCCCCCCATCACTACCTCCTCTCTTCACCACTCCCACTCCCCTTCAGTCTCTCCCCCCTTCAGTCTCTCCCCCTTTCCCCCCTCCCCCTTTCCTTGCTCCTCTCTCCCCCCCTCCCTTTCCTTCCCCCTCCCTTGCTCCCTCCCCCCTCTATTCATTCCTCTCTTCCCCCTCCCTTTCCCTTTCCCCTCCCTTTCCCTTTCCCTTTCCCTTTCCCCTCCCTTTCCCTTTCCCCTCCCTTTCCCTTTCCCTTCCCCCTCCCTCCCCCCTCTGTAACATAGAATCTATGTAAATTTAATTAATTTAATTAATGAATATACTTCAATTTTATTTTTTGTTTTGAAGAGGAATTCTGGATTAACTTAGGTCTGTGGCAGTCCAGTCCAGTCCAGTTTTGTGTTGGGAGAGTCCAGTGGAGTCCAGTCCAGTCCAGTTTTGTGATTTGCAGTCCAGTCCAGTCCAGTTTTGTGCTGGGAGTCCAGTGGAGTCCAGATTTGTGGATATTGCCAGTATGTAGTGAAGTCCAGTGGAATCCAGTGGAATCCAGTGGAGTCCATGTGGATTATGTGGGGGATGGTAAAGTACTGGGAGTCTGCATAGACTCTGTCTGGACTCTCTCAAGGAATGTTGTGGAATTTTAACAAGTCAGACCTTCTCCCACCTCAAAATTCCATACAAAATTCATAGGTGAACAGATATTGTATTGATGACTGTATATATAACTATATAGAAACAAAATTGAAGTATATTTAGTAACTAAATAAGTTAATTTTAATATATTCTATGTTACAGAGGGGAGGGAGTGGGGGGGAGGGAGTGGTGATCAGGGAGGGAGGGGGGAGAAGGGAGAGAGGAATGGAGGGGTGAGGGAAAGGGAGAAGGGAAAGAGGGAGGGGTTGAGAGGAATGGAGGGGGACAGAGGAATGGAGGGGAAGGGAAAGGGAAAAGGGAGGGTGGAATGGAGGGAGAGTGGAAGGGAGAGAGAGGGGGGAGAGAGAGGAGTGGAGGGGGGAGAGAGGAATGGAAGGGGGAGTGAGTGGTGAGCAGTATGGGAGGGGGTGGTGAGTAATGAAGGGGGCAAGGAGTGGTGGTCCTTGGCCCTCGTCGCGTCCTGCATGGGCGTTGTGTTGTCGTCCCAGGGCGGCCATTCGTTGTTGTTGTCGCGTGTCGTTGTTGTTGCGTGATGTGGTCGTTTTTGCGTGTCGTTGTCGTCGCTGTCATCGTCGCGTGTCGTAGTCGTCGCGTGTCATAGTCGTCGTGGTCGTCGCGTGTCGTAGTCGTTGTGGTCGTCGTTGTGTGTCGTCGCTGTTGCGTGTCGTCGCTGTCGTCATTGTCGTTGTTGTTGCGTGTCGTCATCGTCGCCGCGTGTCGTCGTCGCCGCGTGTCATCGTTGTCGCTTGTCATCGTTGTCGCGTGTCATCGTCGTCGTCCTCGCGCGTCGTCGTCCTCGCGCGTCGTCGTCCTTGCGTGTTGTCGTACTCGCATGTCGTTGACACGTCATCGTGTCGTGGGTGGTGGTGGGTCGCCGTTGCCATCCTGTCATCGGCCTTGGTGGTGGTGGTGGGCCGTTGTTGGCATTGGTGGGGTGTGTTGTTGTTGCGTGGGGTTGCCGTTGTCGTGAGGTCGGTTTGTGCGAGGTGGGGTGGTTGGATGTGTTGAACGAGGTTGGAGGTGGGAAGGTGGTGGTGGGAAGACAAAAGACGACGACGTGGCAACAAAGCCAACGTGTTTGGCCTGCTTTCGGAACGTGCTGGGAGCAAGGGTATATGATGTGTAAAGATCGTTCAGATAATAAAGCCTTCGTGGTGTAGTGGTTTATTGTGGCAGCTTTTACCTGCCCAAGTGATTGAGTGTTCAATTCCCGGTCATGGCATTCTTTTTTCTTTGTCTAATAATAACAATAATAAATAAACAGAAATTGTAAACTCCTGCTGGACTCCATCTGGAGTCTGGCTGGTTGACTGTGTTATGAGGTGGAGTCCATGCAGTCCAGATGGTGGACCTGGAGTCCAGCTGGAGTCCAGCTGGATTCTAGACTAACATTTGGCTGGGTTGCCACCAAAGAAAAAATTAGAAAAAATACTGGATGAACAGCAGTAATCCATCTGGAGTCCGCCGGAGTCCATCCGGAGTCCAACCGGAATATGTGGGGGAGTGTAAAGTCCTCCCTTCCACCACCACAAAAACGACATTGACAGCAGCGCCAACTCGCTACCCACGGTCGTATTGCATCTACGCCCCAAAACGACTCTCCCTTTCTGAGGAGACAACAAGTTGCTTGTGCCGACATGCTCGAGCACTCTACTTGAACAGTAACTCTGTCTAGGAGTGGTCATCTAGAGATCCCGGATCCAAGAACTGTGGCTTGATTGACGCACGTTGGGCAGGCAAATCTTATGTTCTTCCGCTACATACATCTACCCAGCATCGTCTAGAATCCGAATCTTTACCCCCTTGGGTTCCGACCTGCGCTATTAGTCGGGGTCTCCCTAATCCGAACACCTTCACCTCCAGGTTCACGGTAACGGACGAAACCTCAAACCACTCCTTATCCTCTTCGCCTCCTTGCCAATCCATCCTTTGACTGGTTACCGTAACCCATCGTGAAGCTTGACTATCCACTTCGTGTTTGGCAGGATATCCGAACCTTTCCTCCTTGCGTCCCGGCTACATCTCGCCACTTCCTCCTCCATCCTCTTGGCCTTCTACTCATGGCTCGTTCCTTCTACCATTTATCCCCATCCATCCAAGTCTTGATCATCTATTTTGTCATTGGCAGGATATCCTCTCCACGCCCTTCCTTCATTCTATCCTGGCCTTTTCTATCGATCGAGATTTCACTTGAATCGGAGGGCCTTTGTATGGCAATGCTACATCCCAATCTCCGCAATCGCTACCTTGAGCCCGCCAAATTCGAGGCATTGTTCACGGTAACAGACGGCGGGAGCTCAAACCACACATCTTCCGTCGTGAGGTGTGTAAAGCACTCCTCCGCCATTCATCTTGGCCTCCTCATCATGCCTCGTCTTTTGCACATCTAACCATACCCTATCTTGAGATTCATGGCGTGCAGTACTTCCTGTGCCTACATGAGTCCAAACCACACCCTGCTTTCTCTCCTTGCATCCTGATCTTTACTATCCGTCGAGGTTTCCCAATCCGAACGCCTCCTGGAGATTCTCGCGATGATGCACTCAAACATGTGCAACGTGCTGTCCGATGTCAAGAGGCTCGACGTGCTGTCCGATGTCAAGAGGCTCGAAGTTTTGTTCATGGTAACGGACTAGAACTCGAACCACACATCTTCCGTCTTTAAAAGTGAGGCAGTCACAGCTTCCTCCTCGTAGCCTTATCCTCATGGCTCATTTCTTGTGCTAGACATCTCATTCCATTGAACGATCCATATTTGCCGGGACTTTCTAGATTTTCCTGAACCTGTCTCTCTCCGCCCCTCGACATTTGCCCAATCGCTCCAGGTGTCCCAATCCGTTAGTCCTAAGCTCTACCCCCTTTTTCGCATCCAAACCGATGCTCTCGTGTGGTGTACTGCGTGCTACCTTCTACCCCAGTTGAATGTTTCATTCGTCGTCATGGCAAAGGGGACAACCTGCCCACCTCCCCCAGCACCTCTCGTTCTCTTGAAAGGTGGCATGCTCAACAGAGGCGACTTTCCCCATGCTTACCCTCACTACTTTGTAGTCAACTCAAGACCGTAACAAGGCGGTATCCCAACAAGAAGCCTATCTCTCTCTTCTACATAAACACTCGTGATTGGCCTGCTAGGTCATCTCCGTCCACTACTAGCACAGCGTGCCCGAGGTCCCCTTCAAGCCACCGAGCTCACAATCAATCAAAGCAACTCTACTGAGGTGCAGCCTGAGGTGGACCGCGCCTCCACTGGGTTGTACATCCACCGAATACCGTCCTGCTTCACCATTTCTTCATTGAGCTCCCTCCCAACCATATCCTATCCATAATCCCGCTGATAGTTAGTCTTGGCGCTTCCGAACCGGACCCCGACTCGGGTTCTTGGGGCTCCCAAGTTCAAAGCAACCCTTCGAAGTTCCTGACTAATTTCGTCTTCCCACTCGGACTCGCGCTTACCTCCATCTGTGCCCATGCCCTCTTGTTCTTATAATTTATTAATAAAGTCAGACCAAATAGGCGTACTTTGTGTGGTAGTTCTAGGTGTGCTGTGGAGTTCAACAATGTCCATTGTATTGCATGGCATTGAGTTTATATTGAGGTATAAAACAAAACAGGGAGAAAGAGATATTAAAAAACCGTAAGCCAAGCGAGTATCAGATCGGGGGGAGGGGATGGTAGGGGAGTAAGCATATATAAAGAGAGAGAGGGCGGCCAATTGCATAATTAGAAGAAGGAAGCGGAAGGTGGACATAAAAAGGTTGGTAGGTACATAGTGGTCGAGACCCATAAACCAATCGACTACCCCCACTAGTAGCTACCACTTTTATGATAAAATACAGGCAAGTGCCTGCACACCGACATCCACACTGCCTAATGAATTTATGAAATGAGAAGAGTAGGCAAAACTTATGAAATGTATTTCATTTCTTTACCAGTGCTTCTCATGACTATTTCATAACTGTCCTGAGACATATTTCAATACTCCTTCATTGCAATTTCATTACTGCCTGGCCTTCCATTTCATTGTCTACCCAGCATTGTTTCATTGCTATTTCATTCTTGCCTGACTTTTAATTTCATTGCCTACCCAGCCTTATTTCATTGCCTTTTCATATCCTTGCCTGGGCTACTTCATATTCATTTCATATCCCTGCCTGGACAATTTCATATCCCTGCCTGGGCAATTTCATATCCTTTCCTGAGCAATCTCATATCCCTGCCTGGGCTACTTCATATTCATTTCATTTCTTGCCTGAGGCAATTTCATATCCCTGCCTGGGTGATTTCATATCCCTGCCTGGGCAATTTCATATCCTTGCCTGGGCAATCTCATATCCCTGCCTGGGCTACTTCATATTCATTTCATTTCTTGCCTGAGGCAATTTCATATCCCTGCCTGGGTGATTTCATATCCCTGCCTGGGCAATTTCATATCCTTGCCTGGGCAATCTCATATCCCTGCCTGGGCAATTTCATATCCTTGCCTGGGCAATCTCATATCCCTGCCTGGGTGATTTCATATCCCTGCCTGGGCAATTTCATATCCTTGCCTGGGCAATCTCATATCCCTGCCTGGGCAATTTCATATCCTTGCCTGGGCAATCTCATATCCCTGCCTGGGCTACTTCATATTCCATTTCTGCCTTGGGCAATTTCATATCCCTGCCTGGGCAATCTCATATCCCTGCCTGGGTAATTTCATATCCTTGCCTGGGCAATCTCATATCCCTGCCTGGGCTACTTCATATTCATTTCATTTCATGCCTTAGGCAATTTCATATCCCTTCCTGCATAATTTCATATCCCTGCCTGGGCAATTTCATATCTATTTCATTCCCTACCTTGGGCTATTTCATATCCTTGCCTTTGCAATCTCATATCCCTGCCTGGGCTATTTCATACCTACCCTACTGCATTTATCATTGCCCCCTCAGAATGTCAGGCACTGCCTTCAGGGTCCATTTCAGGGTCCATCCCAAAGAGGAAACATCACCTGGTTTGACCAAAAGTGAAGAAAACCAAGAGGAGAATGTTTTTACCTATCAGGGTCCATATAATGGGATGTTGGGATGTTGGTCACATGACCAATTACCAAAAATGGTCAAAAATGAAAGTTGTAGCCCTACACTATAGCTTCCCGAATCTGTTTGAATTATGTTCTGAAGTGCTCCCATTGTGAAGATATGAGGTAAAAGATTTTCAAAAGTGTTGCTTCTTTTTTGTGTTTTTTTTTTTGCATTTTTCTCCATGAAAACAAAACCAAACAACATAT
>NW_001889931.1:302029-309520 GCF_000143565.1 Laccaria bicolor S238N-H82 | reverse complement strand
CAAAAAAGGAAGATGCATGCCCTAGAAAAGAAATTGACACTGATAGACTATAATAGTCAGATATAGACTACCATAACTACCAAAAAGTCAGACATAGACTACAAAGTTTACTAATAGCCAGACTTAGACTACAAGGTTTACTGATAGACTACAAAAGTCAGACTTAGACTACAAAGTTTACTGATACACTACAAAAGTTGGATATAGACTACAAAGTTTACTGATACACTACAAATAACTACAAAAGTCAGACATAGACTACAATGTTTACTGATACACAAAAGACTACAAAAGTCAGACTTAGACTACAAATTTTACTGATAGACTACAAAAGACCACAAAAGTTGGACTTAGACTACACAGTTTACTGATAGACTACAAATTTTACTGATAGACTACAAATTTTACTGATAGACTACAAAAGACCACAAAAGTTGGACTTAGACTACACAGTTTACTGATAGACTACAAAGTATACTGATAAACTACAAAAGACTACAAAAGTCGGACTTAGACTACAAGGTTTACTGATAGACTACAAAAGACCACAAAAGTCAAAAACTTGTACTTAGACTACAAAGTTAGTAGTGTCCACTTTTTGAGACTACAAAAGTTTGTAGTGTGCGCTTTTTCATTAGAAAAGTTTGTAGTGTCCGCTTTTTGGGACTACAAAAGTTTGTAGTTGACATGTAGTTTATGGTGTTCTTGGCTCTGTCCAGATTATGGGGGTGAGGTTGAAGGGTTGACATGATCTTACTTACATATTACTAATGCTGCTGCATTAGTTTTTGACATTATGCACAAGTTGTCTTCACATTAGGAAAGGCTATCCTATGCCTTCATAATGGCACCTACTTTCCTATCTCAAAATATAATTATTATAAGTTCATGTGGAGATATGGCTGAAGGAATACCATGACTTTACATATTGCTATTGCCACATCATCACTCAGGGATATGAAATTGTCCAGGCAGGGATATGAAATGAATATGAAGTAGCCCAGGCAAGGATATGAAAAGGCAATGAAATAAGGCTGGGTAGGCAATGAAATTAAAAGTCAGGCAAGAATGAAATAGCAATGAAACAATGCTGGGTAGACAATGAAATGGAAGGCCAGGCAGTAATGAAATAGTCATGAGAAGCACTGGTAAAGAAATGAAATACATTTCATAAGTTTTGCCTACTCTTCTCATTTCATAAATTCATTAGGCAGTGTGGATGTCGGTGTGCAGGCACTTGCCTGTATTTTATCATAAAAGTGGTAGCTACCACTCCTACCCCGCAAAGAAGAATGATGACAAAACAAAGAAAAGAGAGGGGAAAGGGTGTGGTAGGAATAATACTTGTACACGTTGAACAGCATAGTAGGCTGTAAATTTCAAAACTCAAAAAACCATTGAACATTGAAAAGAAAAAAGATATGGTATTCAAAGATGGGGTCGAATAAAAATGGGGGGTGACCAGGACGCAACAAGTTCAGTGGGGTTCAGGGGTGGTGTTCGTGTTTGATACAGAGAAGATGCGGGGGTAGGCATCATTATAGCAGGGGTGTTGGGGGTAAATCAGAAGAATGAAAAAACAAGCACAGCAAGTCAGCGGCGAAAGTTGAGTTGGAGTTACAGCAGCCCACATTGACGTAAAATGGAGCTGAAGTAATATATCTTGAATCACACTCAACACAACTATCATCCAAACCCCCATCAGTACTCTCACTCTCACTGTGCAAAGAAAAAAGGGGACGTACACTTGATCTGCTGTGTATCCGTCACACACGTATAATGCACATAAATCTGCTTCGTAGCCGCACTCTGGTTAAGGGAAACAAAGCAGTGCAAGAGGTAGTTGCATGTTGCATTGTAGTTGTCGCTGCCTGTGTAGTCTGGGAAGTAATCACCCAATGGTGAGCGGGGGAGTTTTTCGGCGAAAAGGGATCTATGGGGGTGTGAGGAGGATGGAGGGAGAGGGGGAGATAGGGAACGTAGGATTGAAGTTTTGACGAACCATCGCGAGTTGCATATCGAGTCGAAGGGGGTGAGCACTTCTTACATACGGTTCTGTCAAAAAAAAAAAAAAAAAGGTGGGTGAGCGGCAAGAAGAGAAATAAGAAGAAGGAAAGAAGGAAAAACATACCACACTCTCATCTTCATACAACATCTGATCATACTCGCTCAAACTAACCAAAAACACCCAAAACAATGTATCCACTTCTTCCTCTCACTCCTCTGTCCACCCACATCAAACAACTTGTACGTCAATTCCCCCACTTTAAACGTCGTCTCCGTAATTCCCATCGTCTTCACCCTGCTCCGCAAGATATCCTGATCGGTAGGGATGTAATTCGTAGCTGCCATACGGCCGATTGAGTTGAAGTAGTACACCGCTGAATCGTTCAGCTGGAACTCCCGGGAACGACGCACGGCTTCTTTGACACCGGGGTCACGCCAGAGGGAGTGCACGGCGTCGACGACATCTCGTGGGAGGACATCTGCTTTGATTTGCATGGGGAGGGCCATGATGGTTGCACGGCGGGCGTCGTTTTGCGGTGCGAGGGTTAGGTCGAGTTGTGGGATGGCTTCGAGGATTGCCCTTTGTGTCCGATGTTAGTTAGCCTACGCAGACACATACAACGAGATGGGGGGAAACGGACCACATTGACTGGATGGTGTTTGAGAAGATGATCTCCTTGTACGAGTCCCTTTCGGAATCTTTCCGATTTTCAAGAACTGAAGGGAGCACCATCAGTATCGGTAAGGGTAGAGCGAAAATGAAGCATGGAAAATGAACTCCATAAACAGATCACAAAGGTAATCCAATCAAAGCTGAGGGACGAAGAGTGAAGACCTGTGCCTCAAGAAACACGAACAGCAAAGGCTGGGCAGCAGCGGGGGATGGGGGAAACGGAGCATCTAGGGACTCAGAGTGTGGGATGAATGTCAAGGTGAAGCACATGGCTATTGCACCTCGAAGTCAGAGAAATGTGAAGGACGGAAAGTAGAGTGGGGCGCGAAATCGAGGAAAAGGAAACGAATGGACGGCATAACTGAAGAAAAGGTTCATAATGACCAAACATAAACCCCATCATGGGGGGCAACCAAAATCAAGACACCAAGTGACCAAGCCTTGAATGACAACAGCAAAAACATACCTGGAGTTGTTCAATCATCATGCCTTCATAGTTTTCCACTGTCTTGAAAAGGTCGTTGAGATTTGGCATTTCCTGTGAAACAAAGTGGGTCAGCATTGGCTGGGATGGTAGGACGGGAATCGGAGCAGTGAAAGTGGGGATGCAAGCAAGGGAGAAGGAGCTAGAGAAGGAATGTGGATGAAGGAAATGGCAGGATGTGGAAAAGAGAGAAGGGGGGAGGAGATGGCACAAAAAGTCAACCCTGAGTGGTTGAATGAGCCAAAGAACCAGGAAGGAAGGCAAAAAAATACCCACCTCTTCTTTGGGTAACGACTTATTGCTCAAGAAGGTCTTCTGCAGTCTGTGCCGCCAACCACGCACTTTGATCGATTGATTGTCTTCAGAGCCTTTAGCTGGAAAGAGAAGAAGAGAGGTCAGCTTCTGACATGGCGAGAAATTGAAAGGACAAGTGATTGGGGGGGGGGGTGCGAAAAGGGTGATTGAAGATGGTAAAGCATGCAATAGAGGAAAAGGAGTGGTTAAAAGGGAACATTGTTAAAAAAGGCGGTGTCATTCAAAAACATAGAAAAGTGGTGCCCTGGAGTGACATTTGAAAGTCACCAGGACTGCGGAAAAGGATGATAGAATACATCGCAAAGGCAAAGGAAGCACCGAAACCGAGGAAAATGTGTGCCAGAGGCAAGTGAAGGTTGACGCTGAAGACAAAGAGACACCAAAAAGGAAGCAAAAGAGAGAAGAAAGCGGCGAGAGCTGATAAGGAACAAGATGAAGGGGGAAAAGCACTAGAAAGTGCACAAAGGTCATAAAAACAACCATGTAATGTGAAAGGTGGTGGTTGTTGTCCCAAATTCAAAAGTAAAGAAGGCTTAGGGCTCTGAGACGAAGATTGAATGGCACCAGCGCCTCCGAAAAGAATCCAGCCACAGGTGAAAGCTGATTATTAAAGGAGGCCAAAAGGCAGGCAGAAGAAGGGAAACAATGACAGAAGGCGATACAGCATACAAGAAAGCGAGAAAAGTGCTCAAAAGTGCAAAAGGTCCGAAAAGACACTGTGGGGGGTCAAGAAAGACAAAGGACGTCTGAATTTTGAAAACAAAAGGGGAAAAAACGTCTGGGGTACGATTAAAAGACACCAGCGCTTTGGAGAAGGTAATAGGACATAAGAAGAGGAAGAAAAAGGGTCGAAAATACGAAAAAAGGCGCCAGAGGAGGATCAAAGTTGACGCCAGGATAAGGAGAGGCACCAAAAACGAGAAAAAGAAGGGAAAAATGAGGAAAGTGCGTTTGCAAGGCAAAAGCAGCTATAAGATGAAAATGAATGGAAGCAGAAGCAGAAGGGAGAAAGCAAAAGATGGGCCGTGACAGTGAGACTGGGAAGGTCAAGCAAAAGATAGGTATGCAGAAGAGAAGAAGAGATAGAAAAGAATGGAAGGAACATCAGAGGACATTCAACGATGGCAAAAGCGTGAAAATGGGGGTTACGAAAGCAATCTGATGAAAAGGGTGGAAAACGTTGAGGAAGTGTGGTGTTGGCAAAGCATAGCTCTCAGACAAGGGGGAAATGGCAGAAAAAGGGTCTAGGGCATTGAAAGAGGATGAGGAAGGGAAAAGAGGGGCAAAAAGGGCAATTGTGGCAACAATGAGAAAAGACGAAACGAGAACAAGCAAGAGATCAGAGCGATCCGACGATCCACTCCACTGATCCACCAAGCCACCATGTCCGCAAAACCACAAAGAAAACAGAAAAGAGGGCAAACTAACCTTCTTCAGCATCATCATCCCAGTCCCGTTTCGCTTTCTTCGCTGGTGGAGGCGACACAGCAGTCTTATCTGCTGCAGCCGCAGCCTTCTTGGAGCTCTTCGTGCTAGGCCCAGCATCTGCGTCATCTTCAGCCTCATCCTCCGCATCTGCCTCAGCTTCACCTTCATCTTTGGACTCAACCATCACTTGGGACTTTTTGGAACGTTTAGAGGCACCATTGCCATTGGCGGCCTTGGCCTTCCTTGTGGTTCTTCCAGCATCAGTGTCTTTCTTTGCCTTGGCTTTTGCTGGTTTATTGGATTTCTTCCTCTCTTTCTTTTCTTTGATAGATGCAGAAGCATCGTCACATTTCCTTTTCTTCCCTTGTTTCTTGCCTATTAAATCAAAGAATCAGCATGTCACCAATGACAATAAAACATAACATGAAAAAACGCGAACCTGCAGCTCCTTCATCTTCTCCATCCTCTGTCTCTGCAAGCTGGTCAATCTCAGCATTTTCCTCCATGTCTACTGTATCCTGGATCATAGCCTCTTTCTCCACGAGCCACGTCGCAGGGTCCAGAGCAATGCGATACCCATTCAACAGCTCTGATGACATTTTGTGGGGCTCTGAGATATACAACTCAATTTCGTGTCGTTGGAGCTTTGAGATGTCTTTCTCGACTAACCATGCACTGCAGGCAACGTGTCAGTGTGGGCCACGTCAGGGCGGAGAACACATGGAAAAAAGGACACACTGGTCACCCAAAGGGAAGAACCTGACACAGTAAAACATGGCTTTTTTGTTGCTGGGGCGTTCGAGAGCCATAGTGGGGTGGACATTGTCTGGGTCCACAACCTAGACGTAGATCAGAACCATTGGACATACTCGACGCAAGGAGGCTCACCATGCCGGGCCACGGTGGAAAGCCGCGCACTTTGCCTAGGACCGTGTCGTTGATGTTGTAGGTCATGGCCACTTTGGCCTGCTGCGCTTTGCTACTTTTCTTGCTCATCGTGGTTGGTGACGTGTGTGATGTGGCAGACGGTGAGGAGGGATGTTAGGAAACCGAAAAGGATGATGATTGAAGTTTGTTGAAGCATGAGACAAGCGGCCTCGGCTATTTCTGGTCACGTCACCCCCTTTTGTGCACAGACCCGCCCCCTGCTCACCAGGGACACTGTGCAGGTCATGCTGGTTGAAACTCAACCTAACATAGGTCGCATTCAACCGCTTTTTAGGTTGATCTTCATCAACCTTGGTCCTTAGGTTGGTGATCAACCTGGGTCACTTTGGTTGATTAACAACCTAAAATGGCTGTTTTCAACCTAAGCCTTCTGAGGCTGTTATGCCAGTTAATTTCAACCTATCATTGGTTAGTTTTAACTTAGATGATGGTTGATATTTGACCAATAATGAAGTGATTCTGATAAAAACATTATATATTGCTTGTATGATAGGACACCAGTGCACTACTGCTAGTGATGGTACACTGGGTTGAGACTATGATAAAAAAGACCATTGGAGATCACTGCAATGCATAATGAGTGAGGAAAAACTCAGACAGGAAAGGGAAATATACAGACTTACTGACATGTTTGAACTCCAGTCCACTTCAGATTTGTGAATATTGTTATAATGGTACAGTATGTAGTGAAGTCCAGCAGAATCCAGCAGAATCCAGTGGAATCCATGTGGATTATGTGGGGGATGGGAAAGTATTGATGCCAAGGGGGTAGCGGAATGTGGATTTTAGATATACAGTCACATTACAAATTAAGGCACCCTCAGCCTACCCCCCCCCACCCCTTACCCCCCAAAAAAGGAAATTTCCAAGTTCCTATGTCGAAAACATACTCAAGTAAGCAAGAAGTAAGTAGTACAACTTCGATGAACAGCTACTAACCTTCACATGTTTGTGGACAATGTAGTCAGCCACATACAGAACACTGCCACGCAAAGCAAACTCACCAGTCTCGTACTCAACACTCAACTAGTGCTTGGAAGTCCGGTCCAGTCTGGTTTTTCATCCATATTTGACAAAACCGAGACTGAGACCAGTCCTTCCATTCTGAAATTCTCGAAAACTGAGACTGGAACCATCATAGACCAGTCCACAGCAGTTTCACATGGTTTTTTGCAGTTGCAAGACCAGTCTGAACCAGTTACGGTTCAGACCAGTTTGCAACCGGTCTTGTACAATAATTATATATTCAAGTAGATACCCTGTATATTGTATCTACTGATAATGTGGCCTGTACTCCATGGTTTGGTTGCATGCATGGTCACAGTGAGTGAGGTGGCTGTCGTCCATGGGTTGCAGTTGAACGATGGGCTCCCATCCAAAATGATGGACTCATGTTCGAAATGACAGGCTCATGTGTGAAATGACGGGCTCACAGTTAAAACAACAGGCTCACGTTTGGAACGACAGGCTCACGTTTGAAGCGACGGGCTCATGTTTGAAGTGACAGGCTTGTGTTTGAAACAATGGCTTCATGTTCAAGATGTGGGCTTGTGTTTGAAACGGCAGGCGTTGGTCAGTGTGGGTGGGGTGCATAGACGTCATGTTCATCCTAGTGCAACATTCTCGTCAGGAGATG
>NW_001889931.1:259774-289766 GCF_000143565.1 Laccaria bicolor S238N-H82 | reverse complement strand
CTGCAGCTCCCCAGCCTCCTCATATTTTCCTTGATTTGAATATGTCAATGCAAGATTATTCATGCTGGTCAAGGTATATGGATGTTCTGGCCCCAGTACTCTGTTATACAGATCCAGGACTTTCAGCTGCAGCTCCCCAGCCTCCTCATATTTTCCTTGCTTTGAATATGTCCATGCAAGATTATTCATGCTGGTCAAGGTAGCTGGATGTTCTGGCCCCAGTACTCTGTTATGAAGATCCAGGACTTTCAGCTGCAGCTCCCCAGCCTCCTCATATTTTCCTTGCTTTGAATATGTCAATGCAACATGTACTCATGCTGGTCAAGGTATCTGGATGTTCTGGCCCCAGTACTCTGTTATGACAGATCCAGGACTTTCAGCTGCAGCTCCCCAGCCTCCTCATATTTTCCTTGCTTTGAATATGTCAATGCAAGATTACTCATGCTGGTCAAGGTATCTGGATGTTCTGGCCCCAGTACTCTGTTATGACAGATCCAGGACTTTCAGCTGCAGCTCCCCAGCCTCCTCATATTTTCCTTGCTTTGAATATGTCAATGCAACATGTACTCATGCTGGTCAAGGTATCTGGATGTTCTGGCCCCAGTACTCTTTTATGACAGATCCAGGACTTTCAGCTGCAGCTCCCCAGCCTCCTCATATTTTCCTTGCCTTGAATATGTCAATGCAAGATTACTCATGCTGGTCAAGGTAGCTGGATGTTCTGGCCCCAGTACTCTGTTATACAGATCCAGGACTTTCAGCTGCAGCTCCCCAGCCTCCTCATATTTTCCTTGCTCTGAATATGTCGATGCAACATGTGTCATGCTAACCAAGGTAGCTGGATGTTCTGGCCCCAGTACTCTGTTACGCAGATCCAGGACTTTCAGCTGCAGCTCCCCAGCCTCCTCATATTTTCCTTGATTTGAATATGTCAATGCAAGATTACTCATGCTGGTCAAGGTATCTGGATGTTCTGGCCCCTGCTTCTTTATTCTCATTTCTACAATTTTATATTGAAAATACTCTGCATCTTTCCACATTCCATTTACATCCAACACATAACTAAAGTTAGAATATTCCTTATCATTAAACACTCTTTCAAAGCCATTTTCCTCCTGTGACTGGTAAATGGCTTTGATGTGTGGCACAAGAAGCCTGTTGAATGCAATGTTCTCAGCTGTCATCTCCTCTGTAATACAGTTTACAAGGATCAATTTTGACACTTGCATCATGCACTTCTTTTGAGATTTTGACATTCTATCCCTACTCCATTGATGCATCAATGGATGAATTGCATAAATTCCTGGAGAGCTTGATTGCTGCTTGATTAAAGAAAAGGACATAAGAACCCTAACTCCTTCATGAAAGAAGAATTGATTCCAAGACTGATCTTCTTCAAGCTGAAGCAATTTATTCATACATGTTTCAACTTCTTCTTCTAGTCCACTATGCAGTCCTTTGGAGAACTCAACAGCAGCCTTTCTAAAGGCAGCCTCAATGATATTCTCATGATGTAGAAATGCAGCAGTTTCCAGAATAAGAAGAGCAGCCTGAGCAGCTGCTCTACCATGCCCATCAGATTTCCTATTTGACCTTGATTCAATTTCATTGAATGACAAATCCCATGTTTCATAGACTGTACGATCATACTGAGATGCGCCCCTAAATGAAGGGTGGTTCATAAGCTTGTTCCTATGTCGAGAGAGATGCTCAAGGTAATTATCAATACTACAGAGACCAGCTTCAATGGAAGCACCTGCTTGATCAACAGCTAGAGGTAAGCAGCAGAGCTCATTTACAATTTGTTGAGCTGTGCCATAGACATGTTCAGAATGCCCAGTTAGATGGCTGGCTTTCAGCAAAAGTGATATGGCTTCCTTTCCAGCCATCTGATTAATCTCAAGTGAATTTTCATAGGATGTAACCCGCCCAAGAGATCGATTTCTGCTAGTAACCAGAATATTTCCCTGAGAACCAGATGGGATAAATTTTTCTACTACTTCAGGTGCACCATCAGCATTGTCAAACACAAGCAGCCATTCACTCTGCAGAGATCCAATCCAGAGAAGAGCAGACTGAGAGGACATAGAAATACCAGCAGCTTTAGCATCAGGATGAGAACAAAGACCCTTTAAACCAAGAGCAATAGTATCTTCAGAAGATGCATCAATCCAGAAAACATGAGAGAATCTAGATGTTCTTGTCAGAAGATCAGAAATATAGTATGTGAAAACACTTACCTTTCAGCCATCTTTTCAACAAACTTCAGACAAATCTGTGTCTTGCCAATACCCCCCATGCCATACAACAAAAAAGACTTTCTGCTTCTATCTACTTGATCTTGAGGTGAAAAGTGATCCATCAGCCTCTTGAGAACATCCTCACGGCCTGTAAATAAGGCACTTGAATTTGGTCTTTGGGGAACAAAGGGTAAATCATCTTGAACCCCGCTGGCATGTTCATGGACCTCAATCTTGACAAAAAGTCTGATCAATATCTCAAACCATCAATGCTGTTGTCACAGTACACACATTTTGCGCAACATAAAGTGTTGTATCCCTTATAACGAAGTTGTGAGCTCCCGGAAATACATTCTAGGATTCCCAAGGACAAAAGGCATGAGCCAAAGAATTTATTCACGCATTATAAACACGCACCAGAGACGTTCCTCCCCCCGTAACCTCTGGCACCCTTGTAAATGTCGACCTAAATCTCGTCAGCATGCTATCTGCCAGCGTGGGAGTCATGGACTCCAACCTCGAACCGCTAGGGCGTGAGCCTTCGTAACGTGGGCGGCCTGCGCCCATGAGCCGGTCGAGCATTCCCTTGAACTTTCCTTTCAAACGATTTTCACGAGGGCGATTAGAATCAGACATCGTGGTTCAGAAGAGAGTTGTTGATGCTGTGCGGCGTTAATTTTCCGGATGGGTAACGGATGGTTTCACAGAGTCAGCTGACGTTCCTCGACGATGTTGACGCGCTCGGGTTGCTCTACGTTTGTTTTGGTCGTTCTCTTTTTCCACTTGAAGTCGCGCATATAACCACCTCCAATGTTCCCCACGCCGCCTGCCTCGTTTTTCTAATGCTCGGACTATTGATATTGTGTGCATATAGTCACCTCAGAAGTTCCCCAACCCACGTTCGGGCGTCTCCCTCATTCTTTCTTTCCGTTTTGCAACCAGGAGAATCGTTATCGTAGGATCGGGACCATAACCTACATTGCGGGAATTCGCGGCTGACGCTTCACATGTATACATACATACATCGTCAGCCTGCGTTGAGCATGCGAGAAAGGACAATGGCGCGTCTGCAGATGCCAACTGGAGTGTATAGACTGGGATCAGCTTGAATGCTTGGCTTACGGTGCGTACAGACATTGCATTTGCATCTATCACGGACAGCCCCCTTAAGCTCTTCCCTCAGGCCTAGGGCATCTGCAGAAGAACTCGACACACCGTCATCCACTTCCTCTCATCGGTTCTTGGACAGGACGACGGGAGAACCTACGCCCCTGCAAGAGGGCGTGGCCACTAATGGGGAGGGGTGTTGATTAACGTTGAGGATTACGAGGGAGTCGCGAGGTTGCTCAAGGACATAGGGAGCCTGAGTGCGGTGGATATGACGGTTCTCTAAATCCAAGGCCATGGATGACACCGATGCGTCTGCAGAGGACAGTGGTGCGCTCACTCCCAACTCCACTGTCGACAAGTTAATCTGAACCTAATGAGTCGCCCAACTGAGCGAATACTGGCCCCTCTCCAAACTATCTACCCTCTCGGACGAAGCGAGCTGAAACTTCTGAACCCACCACCCATTCACGTCTTCTTGGAATTATCCGATCCTGCTGGGCTCTGGGCGAACACTCCTTCCCCCTCCTCACACACCACAACCTCACTATCCAAGCAGACCTCGTGTTGGCGCACAAACTCGTCCCGCAGGGTGTGCTAGATCTCATACCCAGCAAGACAGAACCCATTGCCGCGAAGAAGTTCCCCGGGAATGCAGATAAAAGCCAGCAAGAAACGATGCATCTCGCTGTGGAAGGCGCGCGGAAGGGGTTGTGCGTCGTTCGCGTATGTTCTTTCTTTCAGAGCATCTGAACTTACTCCCACTACTATGAAGGTTAACCAAGTCGATCCCTTTATTACGATCACTCCTCTAAAGCGGTACTTTTCTTCCGTGCGCCTGGGCTCCAGTCTCAGGTGTTTCCTCCGCCTTGGCCAGGCCAACGTTCAGTGTATCCCGCTCACGCACCGCGGTGTAGCCGGGAGTGTGGTTGTGTGGGGAGGAGCAGGGGTCTTGCGAGGTCGCAAGGGGTTGTTGATGCGCTTTGGGGTCTGTCTGCTTGTACGTCCAAGACATCTCCACCTTCCACCACCACCACAAAAAAGACACCGGCAGCAGCCCCAACTCGTTATCCGTCTTGCATTTAGCCCCCACAGCGACTCTCCCTCTTTGAGGAGACAACAAGTTGCTCGTGCCGACATGCTCGAGCACTCTACTTGAACAGTAACTCTCTAGGAGTGGTCGTACAGAGATCCCGGATCCAAGGACTGTGGCATGTTGGGTAGAAAATCCTAACATACATCTACCCAGCATCGTCTAGAATCCGAATCTTTACCCCCTTGGGTTCCGACCTGCGCAATCCGAACACCTTCACCTCCAGAGTGCTGTGCCAGTGTTCCAATTGCCCATGTTCAATGTGCTACCTGAACAGCTCTTGTGAATTTCGACGTTTTGTTCACGGTAACGGACGAAAGCTCAAACTCCTCCTTCATCCTCTTGGTGTCCTTGCGGCTCCACGTTACCATAATGCATCTTGACCATCTACTTCGCGTGTGGCATCACAGTTCTTCCTTATCTTCTAGCTACATCTCACCACTTCCTCCTCCCTCCATCCTTTTGGCCTTCTACTCGTGGCTCGTTCCTTCCACCGTCCATCACCATCCATCTTGTCTTTGGCAGGATACCCTCTCCCCGCCCTTCCTTCATTCTGTCCCGGCCTTTTCTACCGATCGAGATTGCACTTGAATCGAACGGCCTTCGTATGGCAATGCTGCATCCCAATCTCCGCAATTGCTGCCTTGAGCCCCCGAAATCCGAGGTATCGTTCACGATAACGGACGGGAGCTCAAACCACACACCTTCCGTCGTGACCTGTAAAGCATTCGCGGGCTCCTGGTACCCCATCTCGATGATTGATGAGATTCATGGCGTTTGGCTGCTGGCAGTCCTGCGCCTACATGAGCCCAAACCACATTCAGCTTTTCTCTCCTTGCATCCCGATTTTTACTATCGGTCGAGGTTTGCCAATCCGAATGCCACCATTCTCGCGATGACGTACTGAAACATGTGCGACGTGCTGCCCGATGTCAAGAGGCTCTCTTGGTAACGGACGAGAAGTCAAACCACACATCTAATCAGGCAGTCACAGCTTCCTTCTTCATCCCTTTGCCTTCTCCTCATGGCAAATTTCTTGCGCTTGACATCTCATTCCGTTCGACGATCTATGTTTGCCGGGACTTCCTAGATTTGCCCGAACCTGTTTCTTCCTGCCTTTCGACATTTACACAATCGCTCCATGTGTCCCAATCTGAAGCCCTGACTTCCACCCCCTTTTTCGTTTCCAAAACGATGCGCGCTACCTTGAGCAGCCTACTTCCCCTGTTTAAATGTTCCGTTCATCGTCACGGACAAGGAGACAACCCACCTCCCCTAGCAGGGGACAGCAGCCCCCTCTCTCCCTCTTGGAGCATTGGAAGGTGGCTTTCTGGACAGAGGCGACTTTTCCCATGTTTACCCTCACAACCTTGTAGTCAACTCAAGACCGTAACAACTTGGCGGTATCCCAACAAGAAGCCTATCTCTCTCTTACATTCGCGCGCCATTGGCCTGTCATACACCATCTCCGCCAATAGCACTGGTACTAGCATGGCGTGCCCGAGTTCCCCTTCAAGCCACCGAGCTCATGATCAATCAAAGCAACTCTACTGAGGTGCAGCCTGACGTGGACCGCGCATTGACTAGGTCGTACATCCACCCCGTACCGCTTCCTGGCTAACTCACCCACTCTTCCCCGAGCTCCCTCTTGGCTCCCTCCAACCTAAATCTTGGCGCTTCCGAACCGGACCCCGACTCGGGTTCTTGGGCTTTCTTGGGACTTCCCCAAGTTCCAAGGGTCCAACCCTTCGAAGTTCCTGACTAATTTCGTCTTCCGACTCGGACTCACGCTTACCTCCGTTACTCCGTCCGTGCCCTTCTTGTTACAAACTCGGACAAAATAGGTGTACTTTGTGTGGAGTTCCATGTATGTACTGGTGGGCTGTGTAGTTTCGTGTTGTGGAACTCAACAACGTACGAGTACATTGCATTTGCGTCGTGTTTCCGTAGAGTTATATTGAGGTATAAAACAAAACAGAGAGAAGAGATATTAAAAACCGTAAGCCAAGCGAGTGAGTCTCAGGTCAGAGGGATGGGATGAGGAGTAAGCATATATATAGAGAGAGGGCGGCCAATTGCATAATTAGAAGAAGGAAGCGGAAGGCGGACGTAAGAAGGTAGGGTAGGGTCGAGACCAATCAACACTGAACCAATCGACTACCTAGCCAGACTCGCAAAGAATAATAACAAAACAAAGAAAAGAGAGGGGAAAGAGGGTAGGCTGTAAAAAACTCAAAAACCGTTGAAAGAGAAAAAAGATATGGTATTCAAAGATGGGGTCGAATAAAAATGGCGGGGAAGAGTGACCAGGGACGCAACAAGTTCGGTGGGTGGTGGTGATTCGTGTTTGATACAAAGAAGACGCGGGGGATGGCAGGGGGGTAGGTATCATTATAGCAGGGGTGTTGAGTTGGTTGTGGGTAAAAGCAATCGCCATGAGAACAAGCAAGACGAGAGAGAGGGAGCCAAGACGGCGCGAAGGTTTACAGCAGCCCACATTCCCGTAAATGGAGCTGAAGTAATATATCTTGAATCGCACTCAACACAACTATTCATCCAATTCCGCATCAGTCAAAACTCTCAAGAAAAAGGGGGAAACGTACACTTGATCTGCTGCGTATCCGTCGCACACGTATAATGCGCATAAATCTGCTTCGTCGCCGCGCTCTGATTAAGGGAAACGAAACGGTGCAAGAGGTAATCGCACGCCGCGTCGTAGTTGTCGCCGCCTGCATAGTCTGGGAAGTAATCCCCTAACGGTGAGCGGGGGAGTTTTTCGGCGAAGAGATCGATTTTGTTGAGGAATAGGATCTTGGGAGGGGGGTTAGTGGGAAGAGGGAGGGAGAGGGGAGAGGAGACGTACGATTGATGTTTTGACGAACCAACGCGAGTTGCATATCGAGTCGAAGAGGGTGAGCGCTTCTTGCATACGGTTCTGTCAAAAAACATGGTTGGTGAGCGGTAAGAAGAGAAAAAAGAAGAAGAAAAAGGAACATACCACACTCTCATCCTCATACAACATCTGATCATACTCACTCAAACTAACCAAAAACACCAACGCCGTCACATTCTCAAAACAATGTATCCACTTCTTCCTCTCACTCCTCTGTCCACCCACATCAAACAATTTATACGTCAATTCCCCAACTTTAAACGTCGTCTCCGTAATCCCCGTCGTCTTCACCCTGCTCCTTAAAATATCCTGGTCGGTAGGGATATAATTCGTCGCAGCCATCCGATCGATCGAGTTGAAGTAGTACACCGCTGAATCGTTCAACTGGAACTCCCGGGAACGGCGCACGGCGTCTTTGACGCCTGGGTCGCGCCAGAGGGAACGGACGGCGTCGACGACGTCCCGCGGGAGGATGTCGGCTTCGATTTGCATGGGGAGGGCCATGATGGTTGCGCGGCGGGCGTCGTTTTGCGGTGCGAGGGTTAGGTCGAGTTGTGGGAGGGCTTCGAGGATTGCACTTTGTGTTCGATGTTAGCCTACACACACACACAAGAAGACAAGGGAAAACGTACCGCATGGATTGGATGGTGTTTGAAAAGATGATTTCCTTGTACGAGTCCCTTTCGGAGTCGTTGTACCCGCCGTGGTGGATGAGCTTCATTTGCTTCAACACCGTTGACTGTATTGTTGTGTTGGTTGGCTATCAGGAGAAACAGATAGATGGATAGACAGACCTTGCCAGATTCACCAGCCCCAAGCAACAGCATCTTGATCTCGTTCTTCGCCATCATACGGTCCCGCTTCAACTGGCTCTCAATTTCGTCGTTGCCTGTCCACAGCACGTCAATCACCCGCAATCCTCCCTCCAAATGAAAGGGGCAGCCACTTACGGGCCTTGGCCTCATCGTCGACGCCTGATGATTGTACACAGCCCATAGCAGAGATGAAAAGATAAAAGAGTGAAGGGGAAGGGAGGCGACGAAGAGAGGAAGGAAGTAGTAAGAGGTGAGTAAGTAAGCTGTCAAAAGGGCAGGAAGCGATGAATGACAGTGACAACCCGCCTTCCCCTTTCGGCTATAAAAAAAAAGATCATCAGATACATCAATATTATGCAATCAACCCTCTCCTTCCACCCCTTTCTTCAACTTTGGGTACATGTTCAAGGAATGGGCTCCATAAGGCTTTCTTTCATCGTCATGTCTCCCTTGTGCTATATTCGAAAAAGCCGTTGGCAAAAGTCATTGTTCCAATTCAGCTCGATCGCTTCTATTCCCTATTTCGGTCTATCTTCACTGAACAAAGGACCAAATCCGTATCACAGTACCCATTTTTGGTACCTTTTGGATTTAGGTGAAACATCTACCCTGGTACAGCCAAGGCGCGCCTCCTTTGAACGCTTATTCTCGAGTCGAGTTTTGTCGAGATGATCATGCGGGACGAGGCCTGATGGAGGTCAATTGACGTAGGTAGGTTAACTTATGATGTGCATGTCCCATGAGGGCGTCAACCATGTTGTCCAGGTGCTGTAGGGTGCTGTACCACCTAAACACTTGGCGCTGATCCTCCATTCCAGGTTGACTTTTACCTATCATATTCCAAGCTCCAAACCCTTAAGTCCCCACGGGGTAACCAGGTACGTTCTTACTGAATTATATGTGTATCTCCTCCATTCAAGCTGATTCAACCACTGATAAAATAAGCCGACGTCTCTCCGCCAGTAATATCCCGACAATGGTCTACGATCCCCGGAGAGAGCTCAGGCCTATCAACCCAATTACGAACCATATAATACATAGCTCATGTCGGTGCCGCCCTTTGCGAGTTTTGGCGTAGCCGCGTAGGGTCGAATTCAGGAAACGTTAAAGTTGTGCGGCCTCCATGACCATCGGTAGTCACCGCCGTCCGAACCTGGTTTATTTTTGCAAGCGGGCGCCGCACCGCGTTGCCTTACACCCCCGACTTTCAAGTTCAAGTGACAGGGTTTCAACCTCAAGTTGTAAATTTGTTGAATGTAAGAGAATGGAATCACCGGTCCCCTTCAGGCTTCAATACTTACTCGCATCCCATCCATGTCCTCAGGCCTGTAATCATCCCTCCAGTGGTATTTCAAACTCAGGGAATCCCGTGTTGATATATGAGGGAGATCGACTATTGCAAGGCTGGGCATAGCATTAATATTCCGGATCCATCATGCCCCGACGGTGATGTGTTGAATGTAGGTTGTTGGTGAGTGATTATAATCACTGAGTCCTGACGCCCGGAAGCTGATATGTACCGTTTTTGTATTACAGGCTGGAAGGTATCCCTTGACGCTGTACCCTACCCGATGGTCCATTTATTGTATCCCGAAGGTGGAGGATATATCACGGTTGGCAATCTCAGCGCTCAGCGCATACCTCTCACTCCCGACTGGCACTGAGTATCAATTGAATATTCGAGCTCATCTTTAACTGACTTTCCGGACATAGTATTGACAAGTCCAGATGGCTACTAAGTACGCCCCCAAGTCAATTGAATGGCAATTCTCCTCGGCTGCCCCTGTGTGTCGCCTTGCTTTCCGAGTCTCGGGCTGGAATGTCAGCAGCCCTCAGCGCTGACAACGTTAACATCAAAGAGGCTTTGAAAGTTTGAGCTTACTTTTCCCAGATCATCCAGCTAAAATGGAACCGTCTAAGGCTACCCCGTCCCAAAGTATAGAGGTAAGTTGGAATGAAGTTTCGTGGGGTTCTTTCCTCTGCTGATGTTGTTCGCTACCTAGATGGTGTGTTTGATAGGTTAGGAAACGCTTGTTCCGCGTCCGACCGGCAGCGTTTGGCGTTATTGCCCCGAAGATGTAAACGAACCTTTCCTCCTCGGCTGGCCCTGCGTCGTTTTTGAGATGGTCTCGCCTCCGACGTGGTACATTCGCAAGATGATGACAAGGGACGCACGCCTGCACCTCGTGCAGGCCAGGCTACGGCTTTATATCAACGTTCAACGTCGGAGCCGATGTCCTTTTCTCATCAAGACATTAAGTGTTGATGAAATGTCAATGTCAGCGTCAGTGTCAGCGTTCAAGGACGCTATCTATCAAACTTGAGCACGCCGCATGGCACATGCCACAGATCTCAAGTATTAATGTCCCTTTTTATCGAGGGTCTCTCGTAAGTACTTATGTCGTATGTCAGATCTCGGCATTTGGATGTCTATTCCGTTCTCGAAGTCATTTCTCCACCAGACAGCGCCGTCTCAAGGAATTTAAATTTTTTAAGCCGGCCTTTGTATCCGAAAATCCCATCCAACGGTCATTCCAGGAGACAGGCAGACTCGTCTCCTCGCAACACCGTCAATCCATTTTTCCAGTCGTATATTTGAACGCCTTTGTATTTGAAAAGCCCACTAGCTTATACGACATGTCAACCTCATCAGCGCCTCTGATAGTAACTAACGACGGCGATCGTTCTTCCAAGTAACAATAGAAACCCTGCCCGTACAATGCTTTGCAATGTCTTTCCAATTTCCGTCCACGTCACCAGGTTTGACTCGCGCTTGCGCACAAAGGAGAGATATAGGTTCAATTATTGAGGAGATACCTTCCGACAACACTAGCGCTTCACTGCACCCCACCAGCCAAAACCTGCGACGCCCCCGGCTAATATAGCCATGGGAGGCGGGACGGAGAACCATTTGACAGAGGAAAATGTGCAAGCAGCCACCACTAGCCACCACGGGTCTTGTCCTAAGCTGATACCTTTGCTGTCCTGGGCAGTAAGATACCCAACTTCCCAAATGCGGTAGACGGCCGTAAAGATGAGACCCACTGCGGTAGCGTTAATGCCCCGCAGAAGACATGTTACTTCTCTACGTTTTCGCAAAGACCTCCAGATACTCTGGAAGCCAACCGAGATCCAAAGCCCTGGGGCAAAGATGCCCAAGCTGGCGAGGATCGCACCGATCACGGTTGGAATGGAATAAGGAGAGGCGGGGCCAGCGACAGTCATTGCACCTAGGTAGACAGCGAAATTGAAGTTGGGCCCAGGCATGGTCTGAATGATCGCAAGCCCAAGCAAGACATCGCGCGGTGAGACCCCGGCTGCACGACATAATCTCGAAGGAGCGGAATCACCACTGGCCCGCCACCAAAAATGATCGTGCCCGCTAGAAACATGCTGTTGAATAGCGAGAGGAGGATAGGGACATGATGTAAGACTCCCCGTAATACCGTGACGACAGCGAAGAAAAAAGGATGATCGATATCCCTAATTTAACGGAGATGGTATGAGGGGGGGGTTGGTTAGAAGAGGGCAGGTGAACTTGATTATTTAAGTTTGCGAAAGTAGCGATGACATCCGTCGTTGTTGGTACATGTTGCCTGCGGTGTGGCCCATCTGGGCGTTCTGGAATGACCTTAGATGAGGGAGCCATTTCAATTTCCGATGTCGCCTCGGGAGCATCCGACGTCCTGCACCGCCGAACCTGCAACTTCCTGAGCCATGGCTGCAAAACGCAATCCCATATTACCGTCACGAGCCCGCCCATAACAATAAGCAGTGGGAGATACCATATGGCATTGTAACAAAGCGCCGCACACCCTCCAAGAAAGACCAAAATCCTTGTAACCTTGTCTGTGATTGCCTTCCTAGCTAGCTAAACAGCGGAGAGGGCGATGATTCCGACAATGGCCGTGTTTATACCGGATAGGAACACATACACTGGATCTGGTAGTGTATCATTGATCCTCTGAACACCGAGGGAGAGTCCGTACATTGCGATGGCTCTGGGGAGGGACCAGAGAAGAAGGACGAAGCAACCGGGTATGATCCCTGCGTGTAATTGAGCAATGGCGAAAAGCATTTTAGCGGAGGCGGGACCAGGTAAAGCTTGCATTACGGCGAAGAGTTCCTGATACTAAAAAATGGCTAGTTGTCAGTGAAAAGCTGATTTGTGATATTTAATTTGAACTTCACAGTTTGCTCATCGATCCACGGAGTTTTACCTAAACCATCGACGAATCTTCGGTGGAAAATGTGGAAATGGACTGGTGGGCCACCAAAGCAGGTGAAGCCAAGATCGTATGTGCGTTCGAAGACGTGGCCCAAGCCTTGAAGTGTTGGCCTCATAGGGACTACGTTCATTTAAAGGACCACCTGTTGTGTTTCGCCGCAAGAAAGAGAGAACGAGGGCGATGAGAGACATAGCATCAATCGGGCTTGAACGAAAGAAGAGAAGCCAAAGATTTGGCCAAGCTTGGGGCTTTTTTGTGTCAAGCCAAGAGAAAACGCCTTGATTACGCCTGATTAATTGATTACGCGACTTCAGTAACTGTTCCTGTCAACCTGACAGGTTTTGACCTTGTTTTGACCTGTTTGGACGATCTCTGGCTCTGGTTCCTGGCCCTAGGCCTACACCATCACCTCAATCCCCTCAGTCATGATCTCAATCGACGCGTTCCAGTGCCCGTCTCCGGTCTCGCCTTGCTTCACACTGGCATTTTGCGTGTATCAACCTGGTGGCTAGGATATGGCCCACGGGGAATTGTACGACGTACTACCAATCCTTACCGAACATTTCAAACTTCTACAAAACTACAATTACCATCTGCTCTCTCATTTATGCATCGGCTCTGTCCCCCCATCTTCGATTCAAATTATCGTTCCGATTTCCCCAATCCCCCTCTCATCCTCCCCTCTTGAGATTACTGACTTGCTTTCGCATCCCTGACCTCCTGAACGAGGTCTTTTGCAGGTTGCATACACGGCGACGACCCTCCATCTGTTAAAGTGAGGCGACCCCAATCGAGCAATCCACATCCCGAACATGGAAACCGCAAACACACCTCCCGTATTTTCCTTAAAAAAGCATTTCTCAATTGCGGATTCACCAATAATCGGGAATGACACCGAATTTGGTGTTTCCGTGATCGAGAAAACCTCGATAGTAGCTCCAGATAGTGTCTTAAGCATAAAAATACAGAATGTCAGATGCTAGAGGACGCCATGTTTTGGCCATGTTCTAACAATTATCTACAAACATGTTTATGGATGAGTGCGCAGATCCACAATATAAAAAACGGTAAGGTACATACCAAAAGTTCATCATCAATCACTGGCAATTGGGAACCCATCATACCCCACCAGCCCCACTATCAATCCAGCTATCGCCAGACACCCCCGCATCACAAATGGCTGCACAATCCCAGCTGCACTAACCCCCTTAGAACCCCCCTTGGAACCAGCCTCATTAGCCCCCTTAGAACCAGCCGCTACCCAATCCTTCCACGCAGCATGCATCTCGATGACGAAAGCCTGGGCTTCTGGGCTTTCGCTCCCTTGTTGGCGATATGAGAGGGGATTAACCACAGGGAGCAACCACCCGTCGGCGGTGAAATGGGTAGAGTTTGCCAGGGTATTTGTGTCGGTGCCCGTAGAGTTGGAAAGTGTTTTCCGAGATTGCTCTGCCGCGGGAATATGAGAGTGATCGTTCGCGATAACGGCGAGGCGGTAGACTGTGCTTGAGATGATCGCAGTAGAAGACGCATCGTAAAAATTCCCTGGAGCTGTTGCTGATTGGTTTGCGTAGTTTGTGAAGATGTTCGTAGAGTCCTTCATCGTGTGTTAGAAGGTATGAAAATTAGCCGGGGAAGATACTAACGAGCGTCGCGTAAATTCCGCTGTGAATCTCGCCCACCCAGGTAATCAGATCGTTTTGTTCGCTTTTCATTGTATTTGCATATTCCGATTGGCGAATGGTGGCAAGAACACGGAGCATTCCGGCCGCTGCCCATCCGTTTCCTACAGGTGGGTTAGCTTGAACTTTTTCTTGTCAGCGACATCCTCACCTGTGGACCAATACCCATCGTCGTTGCCGCTGGTGCCAGGCAGTACGTGCTTCCACATGTTGGCGGTCGGATCGCGGAGATAACTGCGATAGAGCTTTATCTGGGTATATGACTCCTCGAGGAGTGTCCGATTCTGCGTAATAACACCGTAATAAGCGAGAAAGGGGGGCACCATGTACACAAAGTCACTCCTACGGTCAAGCAGTTAAGCAAATAGGGTAATCATCAACGTCATAATCACGCACCACAGCTGGACCGTAGACACACGGTGGGAGATGGCGCCGTCACTCGTTCGTGGTACCTTCTGGAGCAGAAAGTCCAGCTGATCCTTCGCTGCACCACTGTAATCGAGCTGGCCACCGTCCTGGCCCGTCCAGTTCGCCAACAAAACGCTCACGCCGATCGAAGCTGGATCAGCCGCACTGCCGTCTTGTATCAGAGGCTGTGGACCGACCGTGTCGTTGTTTGATTGTGCTCGACCTTGAACGATTGATCGTGCGATGGCGAAAAAGGGTGACATGGGGTCAACAAGGGTCTGTTCGACAGATGTGGGTGGAGGGAGAGAGGTATTGGAGAACACAGAGTAGGTGGTTGCATTCAGCTCTACAATGGCTTGTGAACGGGTGCCAAGTTCCCAGCTGGGATGTTTTCATTAATGATAGCTGGTTGGAATGATAAAAATTTCATAGATATACCTCAAATTAGCCCCACCGGCTAGTCTCCCGCTGATTAGATTTATCTGCGCGTCTGAAAGAATTTGTGCGGACGTGGAGCTTGAGTACATTGTCCAAGGGCTCAGGAAGGTCATGGAAAAACATCGAGCCCATGGAGAGTTGCGACCAGCCGGGTTGAATAACCACATAAGTAGGATGCCGTACGTGTCTTGAGCACGACCTCGGCTCAAAAGAAAAATATGAGGTCAATCGAAGAGAGGCCGTCTCAAGCCTTCAAACGCAGCGTCAAGTCACCCGCAGGGGTTGTCGTCGGGATACTAAGAAGGCTGACCTGTTATCGAGATGGGAAACGGCAGAATACAACTCGGAAGAACATGAATTTGAGGCGATTCTGCTGGTGAAGATCGTGAACGTTTTTCGGTATTCGGGCTCTTAGCATTACGATTTGTGATGATATAAGGTCTATTCCGTTTTGCTGAGGCAAAATGTCGGAAATTCCTAACCGTTGATCGGCCTCCTGCTAAATACCACAAGCTTCAAGTGCCGTGGTAAAATTTGGCAATCAAAGTGGACTTTCCGAAGCCGAAAATATTGCAATGCCCACATCGGTGGGTAAGTAGTCAAGAGGAGGGGCGTGGGGTAGGGAAAAGGCTGACGCAGGTCGCGCAGATAAACAGCATTTTTCGAGCCCGGATACCTAAGGCAAGGGTTCACTCATGACCGAATTTCGTCCGGAATACCGCGTTTTCTTGTCAATCAAGGAGGACGGTGAGCCGACAAGGAACACATACAAGCAACAGCGGCTGCTGCGATTCACTCGCCAAGCTATTTTGAAATTTGTTTATTCGATGGCCTCAGGTTATTGGCCCTCCAGGTTCGCGGACGTTACAGCGTTGGCTTTCCTCGAGTTTTTATTACGACACGACGGGGTTGCTGTCCGGGCAAGTAGATCTGATAAGATTCACCCAGTGGGTTGTATGGAAGGTTGTTATACGCTGATGGGGGGCTGAATGGGTAAGGCGACAGATAATGATGGGATGTGTGTTTCGGTTACAGCCTAGAGGTAGGCCCGTAGGGAGTACGTTTGGAATCCACTGGGAAAGTAATGCCGTTTGTGGTCACAATCCGGCCATTGAGGCCAGGCGGTTGGAGATTGAAGGTTTGCTGATTGCCGAAATGGTTTTCACCGAAGTAGTACCTTCCCTTGTCGTGGATGAGATGGAAAATTGACGGCTCTTCCCGATCTATATAGGGTTGGATGAAAGATATCGTCGTTGCATGAAAGACGGTAAAGGTTTGAAAGATGGGGGCGATTCACTTACGGCGCTACGGATGCCTTCTTCTGTTGTGGAACAATTGCTGCATCATATCCATATTTGTTACCCTTTTCGAGTGATATTGTTTTTCGGTTTTGTTGAGGTGGAGATTGCTGGGTTGAAGAGTGAGAGAAAAGATTACATCACGTCACCTGACGACAAGAGCAACCTTGTCCTCACGGTCTTGCCCTCCTCTGCATTTTAGTTAGATAAAGATTAAAGGACCAGGATCAGACATCAAAATAAACGCTGAACAAGAACGCCTGCATTAAGAGGGAATCGAACCCCCGGCGGGTCGAAACAATTGAAGACTTGCTCTGAATCTGGCAACGACCCAGGTTACCACTACCCCATTAATGCCTACTAATATTATGCTATCCAGAGAGACATTTGAAACACTCTGGACCCTCATCGTACTGAGTACGTTCTCAAAGTTCACTGCTTTTAAAGGCAGTTTCATGAATGATTGGTAAATGGTTGTGCAGTAGCCGCAACTTGAGTTATGCCTTTGCGTCATTTTATGGGATTCGCGGAGCGCCCAGTAGAGTTCCGAATGTTACGGTGATCCCAGACGGCGTCCACCCCAGCGTGGCTCTCGAACGCCCCAGCAGCAAGAAGGCCACGTTCTACTGCGTCGAATTCTTCCCTCTGAGTCACGGACTACTGCGTCCTTTTTTGTCTTGCCTTTTCCCCCCGAACGTGCCCACACTGACACGTTGCATGCAGTGCATGGTCAGTCGAGGAAGACATGTCGAGACTCCAACCACGAAATCGAGTCGTTCGTCTCGGAGCCCCACAAAAAGTCGTCAATGGTATTGTATTGCTCTGGACCCTGCAACGTGGCTCGCGGAGAAAGAGGCTATGATCCAGCATACAGCAGGGATGGAGGAAAACGCTGAGGTGGAACAGCTTGTAGAGACGGAGGATGGAAAAGATGAAGGGGCTGCAGAGTTGCGTTATCTTTTATCGACGTCGGTGACATCCTGATCCCTTGATTTACTAGGCAAGAAACAAGCGAAGAAGAGGAAACACGACGGACGATGCTTCTGCATCTGGCAAAGAAAGAAAGAGAGGAAGGAATCCACAAGGAAGGCCAAAGCCACCAATTGCAATGGCCATGGAGCCTCTAAACGTTCCAAAAAGTCCTAACTTCGATGGTTAAGTCCGAGGATGGAGGTGAAGATGATTTTTCGCAGAAGCTTTTCGCGAGCAATCAAAGAGACCACAGGGATGACCATAAGGTTTAGAAGAAGGTACTTCAAGGTCTCTTCTGTAAAAAGACTAAGATGAGCACCAAATACTCCAGAACAACTTGAAATTCGCTCTCAAACAACTGACTCGCACCGGTCAAGCCACCCCCTATCAAACACCGGCCACCCTCCACCCCGCCCCACCTAACACTTTTTCTCTGCCCCTTCATCACCCTTTCCCTCATCCAACATCTCTTCGCCGGCTGCACCGTCACCCCAGAACCCCAAGACGCTCCCTCCCGCAGTGGTCACTCCTGGGAGCGCTCTGGTCCTCCCGTCTTGAGGGCTTGTGGGATGCCGCTTGTAACGCGTTGGTGGGGCATTGACGCGCGTTTGATGATAGTGATTGGAATAGTCAGTTGGGGTGTATGGGGTTGCTGCTGCTACTGTGGTCGTAGTGGTGGTAGAAGATGTAGAAGCAGGAGTGACCCTGGAAACACTCAAAAGCGCACCAACAACCCCGGCATATGTACCTCCCTCCCCACACCAGTGCGCACAACCACGCTCTCGGCTACACCGCAGTGCTTGAGCGGGCTACAACTGAACGTTGGCCCGACCGAGGAGGTACCTGATTTGAGGAGGGGTTCGAACCCTCATCACGAAAGGAAAGTGACTCTTGAGAGGAGTGGTCGTATATAGAGGGATGGCCTTGTTTTAAATGGAAGTAAGTTCGTGAAAAGACAAATACAGAGAGAAAGAGCATACGTGAACGATGCCTTCCCCAGAGAGATGCATCACTCCTTCCCGGCTTCAACTATCTGCATTCCCGGAGAACTTCTTCGCGATGATGGGTTCTGCCTTGCTCTAGCACACCCTGCGGATACGAGTTTGTCCGCTAACACGAGGTCCATGTGGATAGTGAGTATCTGGTGTGTGAGGAGGGTGAGCAGGGCGGGTTGTTCGCGCAGAGCCCAGCAGGACGTTTGGGAGTGGGTGAGGACATCACTGTCCTCTGTGGAAACTTCGTCTGCACCAGTGTCGTGTATTGAGTTAGCCTTTTCATCCGCCCTACGCTCTGCATCGCAGGCCCCACGTCCTTCAAGTTGGGCAACCTCGCCACCACCTCCCTTGTAATCCTCAACCCTAATCGACTCCCCTTCTATTAGTCGCCACTTCCAAGTGCGTAGATTTCAAGCTTGACGAGAGGAAGTGAATGGAAAGTTGCAGAGATCGGTGTGTCGAGTTCTTCTGCAAATGGCCTAGGCCTGAGGGGAGAACCTAGGAGTGTCTCCCATCCCTGTTCGTATTCCCCGACGCGCCATTGAACTTTCTGTTGGAAATAGAGGATCAACTACTATTATGTACAAGTTTCTACAGTCCTTATATACCTAATTACTATGTATCTACCATGTTCTAGTGTTATCTACATACTCGGGATTACTAAGTTAATAGTCCGATATTACTAATTAATCAAGTGCGAGAATGTACTGGTAAATGCCGGAGTGTACTATTCCAACACTCCTCCTCAATTCGGCATTTCCGAAGAGCTTTCAAAATAAATCCTAAAAATATTTCCCTCATGTCTGTGCTGGTCACGTAGCATCAGCACCAGAATATCTGTAGATCATTCCTTAGATCTGCAGTCTTTTGCCTGATAGGCATCCCAAAATATATTTTCCCCCATTTCGGCAGGAGCTCCTCCTCAACTGCTTACTTGCTGATAGCCTGGGAAATTCCATAATTCCTTCAATAACATGCATCACCCAGCGATGTAATTGCAAATTGTGATGTTTCTTTTGTCGGTGAATCATTGATATCTTTTCCATCAGCTGTTTTGACGGCTTTGCAATGTCGTGAGATATGTCCGGTGCGTCCACAGCGATAGCATGTGCGATTATCAATTAATCCTTCACGGCGATCCCGATTTGGGCCTCTGCGCCCACCTGGTCCCTTTCCATCATTATTGATGCCATTACTATATAGGGCAATCTCTGTGCCTGGCCCTCCTTTTCGTCGTTCCTCCTCGAGCAATGCACTTTTAACATCAGTGGTTTTTAATTCTTCCTTTGATGCGATAAGTGATGTAGCTATGCTTGAGTATTCATTGTCCAAATTAAATATAAGGACATCTGTAATGTCTTGATCTGAGAGTGATACTCCGATGGCATTGAGTTTTCTTGCCAGATCTGTGATGCCGTTGACATAAGCAGAAATTGATGCGCTCGTGTCATGCTCAAATCCATAGAATTGCCGTTTAAGGTTAATGCGCATGGATCGACTGTTCTTCTCGTAAATATCCTTCAGCGCTTTCCACGCTTCTGGTCCATTTTTAGCGTCGCGTATGTATGTGTATTGGCTCGGCTCGACGGTAAGCGCAATCAACGTGAATCCTTCCTCGGCTTTAGTCTCCCATGATTTCTCTGCCTCCTTTGTGGATGGTTTTTCTTCTTCCCCTGAAGTCACCTTCCAACATCCCTTCTGCCGAAGCACTATACTGACTGCAAATTTCCAGTCATGATAATTCTCGCTATTAAGCTTCGTGATGGTCGCAATTATTCGATCACTTGACATGATGCTATAAATAGCCGCGAGATAAGATAGGGCAGCAAGTGCGCAAGTGCAGTAAAAGCGGTGAGTCTCTTTACTGGGGGGCCGGGGCCCATAGCCTGTTGGAAATAGAGGATCAACTACTATTATGTACAAGTTTCTACAGTCCTTATATACCTAATTACTATGTATCTACCATGTTCTAGTGTTATCTACATACTCGGGATTACTAAGTTAATAGTCCGATATTACTAATTAATCAAGTGCGAGAATGTACTGGTAAATGCCGGAGTGTACTATTCCAACACTTTCTCGCATGCTGAAAGCAGGCCGCCTTTTGCGAGAATGTAAGGATGTGAAGCATCATGCATCAGCTTCGGTACTAAACCAACCGCTCAGTGGAATCTGAAGCAAGTTTGCTACGGGGAGATGCGGAATTGGCGACGTTGACCGCATCGACTGTCCCTTGGATGTGTGGAAAGCGCGAGCACTTGACGAGGACACACATTGGACACACAGATGTTTGATGTAAGTTTTTTTTTGATGAAATCCCTTCGTCGAAAACCAAAATCCTGCCAGATATGTAGTACCCGCCAACGCTAACTACTAAGGGCGTTTCGCAGCTGGAATCTTGCTCTATTAGAGTCCGAGATGCACCTTTTCCTCAAACAACATATCCCATGCCGTGCACTCTCGATCTCCAGACCCAGGCTCTTCAGGCGACCACTACAGAGCATGCCTAAAGAACGACCGACCTTTGAACAGGAAGTCAAGACAATCGATCCCAAGCTCCTCGCCGCCGCGATGGGTGCCCCCGGAGGAACCTCTGCTCTCGACTTTCGAGGAGGGCTTTGGATACTTCACCAGTGCTGCAGTTGACCGTTGGCTAAGACAGTATCAGATCGTCCGCAAAGTTAGCTTGTTTGAGCTTCCCTCTGTCAACCATTTTTCAATCATAAAGCTAGCTGGGTTGGGCTGCTAACTCCTCGTGTGGCTTGCGGTGTGAGTTGCTGGTAAATCCGTTTACTACTACTAGTCTTCTAAACATCAATACAGCGACCACTCGGCGGCCACAAGAGCCTTCGTTGCCTTGAAAATCTTGACGTCGCAAGCCACTGTAACAGTTGTCAGGGGTCAGTCACCAGAGAGAGAGGTATTCCGGAAGATCGAAACTGCCAACCCCAACTTCAGCCCCGGGTTCAATCACTGCTTGACTCTCCAAAGTCTTTTTATTGCCAAGAGCGCGGCCGGCGGTCACATATGCTTCGCGACGGAGCCGTTGAGCTCGAGCCTCGCAAACTTTCGAGTGCCTGGGCAGGATCGGCTCGCCCTGCCCATTGTGAAGCGCATCATAAAATAGGTCCTTCTCGCTCTTGACTACCTTCATCGTGAATGCGGTCACACTGGTGGGTCTGGCCTGCACACATTCTTATCCATGCTGATGATCATATGTGAAGATCTCAAATCCGAGAACATCCTTCTTTCAATACCTGAACCAAGGGCTTCTCGAATCAGCGAATACATTCAGTCGGAGCCTGTATTCATTTATGGCCCTCCCCTAGAACTCAAATCATTGGATTTACCCCTTGTCTTTTCATGTTCACAGCCTCTACCGTATTTTAGCCTTTGTGAATCTGTTGAGGATATATCGGTGCGAGTGATGGATTACAGCGAAGGTGAGCACATCTTGCCTTCTACTTTCACTCACTCTTACCGATGATACATAAACAGCCACTCCCGTCGACGCACCCGGGAGAGAGTATTTTCGTCAACCATCTATAATCCGCGCCCCCGAAGTCACCCTCAGATATCCTTGGACGTCCGCCATCGACATCTGGACTGTCGGTTGCCTTGTACGTTGGCTACCTATATCGCTCCGCTGATACTGAATGCATCCTAGGTGTTTGAGCTTCTCACCAATTTGCCCCTTTTCGGCCAGGACGTTCATAATTACTCGCATGAACTCCATTTGCAATATATGGTAGAGGTTTTAGGGCCGTTCCCACTTGAATTCCTCAAAGATTGCGAGGATCGGGACAAATACTTTGATGAGAAAGGTGAGTGTAACTTCATTTGATCTGATCATACTCTCCTCGACGTTTAATGACTTTCTTCACTTAGGCACGCTTCTTCACAAAATCAGCGAATTCGAAACATCCACCCTCGAAGTCCCTTTGCGAGAACTTAAAGTCGTTGACGAGAGCGAGATTCTAGGCACCGCTGCATTCTTGCGCAGATGCTTGACGTTAGATCCGAAACTGCGACCGAGTGCCCAAGAGCTACTGAAAGATGGGTGGCTATCGTAAATTTTGGCCCCGTAGGAATGATTACCCTTTTGGTTAGTATGCAGCCAGACATTTAAAACTCTCTAGGCCCTCATCTACAAAAGGCTTTGGTTCATCTTACTAAGTATGTTCTCAAAGTCTACTGTTTTCAAAGGAACATGTATTTTACGAGTGATTGGCTTTATTAGATCAATAGTTTCGCGCCCCTCAAGCACTATAGCCGCATCTTGAATTATGCCTTTGTGTCACTTTTATAGGATTTGCGAATCGCCGAGTAAAGTTCCGATTGTTACGATGACTATGATAGCCAGAATACAAGTGACAGCAACAATTGCAGAACGAGTGGCGGGGGGGGAGAGCTGGGACACTCAGCTGACACTAGCATGCTCAGGAGAGGTGCGCGCTATGGCCCGGAATGGTGAGGCTCGTCACGTTGGGTGCGTCCAATGGTCTTTATCTATGGCCAGGTCGTTGAGAGAGACGAAGAACACCCTGGCAGCGTGGCTCTCGAACGCCCGAGCAGCAAAAAGGGCACGTTCTAAGCCACCAATTGAAATGGCAATGGAGCCTCTAAACGTTCCAAAGAGTCCCAAGCGATGGTTGAGTCCGAGGATGAAGGTGAAGCTGATTTTTTGCTAAAGCTTTTCGGGAGTAATCAGAGAGTCCACTTGGAGTCCACAAGGATGACCAATGACCATAAGGTTTAGAAGAAGGCCTCTTCTTCATAGTACTAAGATGAGCACCATTTCGATACTCGAGAACAGCACGAAAAAAACTCCCTCTCATAAGCACAACTAATTGACAGCATGTTCAAGCCACCCCCGCCCATGCCTCATCAAGTCTCTTCCTCACCCTCCACTCCTCCCCACCTAACCAGTTTTTCGCCCACTGCCTCTTCATCACCATCTCCCTCATCCAACACCACTTCCCCGGCTGCACCGTCACCTCACAACCCCAAGATGCTCCATCCCACAGTCCTCACTCCTGGGGGCGCTCTGGTCCTCCCGCCTTGAGGGCTTGTAGAGTAGTTGACCAAGTGGCGCTTGTGTCGCGTTGATCGGGCATTGACGCGCATGTGATGATAGTGATCGGGATGGCGAGTTGTATGGGGCTGCTGTTGCTGCTGCTGTGGTAGTGGTGGTAGTAGAAGACATAGAAGTCTTGGACGTAGGAGCAGGAGAAGGCCAAGTCAACGAAGAAGCACCCGAAAGCGCATCATGAACAACCCCCTGCAACCTCGCAACACCCATCAAAATAGCCAATGTCTTGCCTGCCCCTTTCATACTCCGGCGTCTGTACCTCCCTCTCCACACCAGTGCACACAACGCTCTCGACTACACCGCGGCGCGTGACCGGGATGCAACTGAACGTTCGCCCTGCCAAGGCGGAGGAGGTACTTGAAACGAGGAGGGGCTTGAACCCTCATGCACGAAAGAAAAGTGCCTCTTCGAGAGGGGGGCAGTTGTAGATAGAGCGGATCACCTTGTTTTACCTTCACAGTGCGAGTGAGTTCGCAACAAAACAACTACTCAGAGAGAGAAAGAACATACGCGAATAACGCACAACCCCTTCCGCGCGCATTGCACAGCGATATGCATCATTTCTTCCTGGCTTCATCTGCATTCCCGGGGAACTTCTTCACGATGATGAGCTCTGTCTGGCGAGGTATGGTATGAGAGTTAGCACACCCCATGGGAAGAGTTTGTCCGCCTATGCAGGGTCTGCGTGAATAGTGCGTCTTTGGCGTGTGAGGAGGGTGAGCAGGGCAGGGTGTTCGTGCACAGAGCCCAGCAGGACGTTTGGGAGTGGGGGAGAGGGTGTGAATGGGTGGTGGGTTCAGAGGCTTGTCCGCAGTCAGGCCGAGCATCTCTTCGTCAGAGAGGGTAGGGTATCGAGTTTGGATAGAAGCCCATATTGGCGCACTTGAGCGACCAGTTTCAAGCGGTGTCGAGTTAATTGTTCGACGGGGCGGTTGGGAATGAGGACATCACCGTCCTTTGTGGAAACTTCGTCTGCATCGGTGTCGTCCATGGCCTTGGGTTTAGTTAGCCTTTTCCTCCGCCCTACGCTCTGCACCCCAGACCCCATGTCCTTGAGCAACCTCGCGACCACCTCCCTCGTAATGCTCGACGTTAATCGACACCCCTTCTATTAGTCGTCACCCCCACTTGCAAGGCGTAGGTTTTACCGTCATCGGGTGCAAGAACCGATGAGAGGAAGTCGCTGAAGAGGTTCAGAGACTGGTGTGTCGAGTTCTTCTGCAGATGCCCTAGGCCTGCGGGAGAGCCTAAGAGAGTGTCCGTGACAATGCCAATGCGATGTCTGTATGCCCCGTAAACCAATCAATGAGCTGGTCCCAGTCTATCAACTCCAGTTGGCGTTCCTGGACGCATCATTGGACTTTCTCGCATACTGAACGCAGGCGGCCTTTTGCGAGAATGGAGAATGTGAAGCGTCAGCTTCGAGAGCCGCGAATTCCCGCAATGCAGGTTATGGTCCCGACCCTATGATAAGGATTCCCCTCGTTGCAAGACGAAAAGAAAGAAGGAGCCCGCACCGTGGGTTGGGGAACTTCGGGGGTGGCTATATGCGTACAATATCAATAGTCCTAAGATTTCAAAAATGAGGCAGGCGGCGTGAGGAACACTGGAGGTGGTTATATGCGCGACTTCAACTGCTGGTAGTGGAAAAAGAGAACGCAAACGTTACAGCAAGATGCAAAAACGTAGACACCTCTCCAAATTTCCCAGACTCCGCCTCGCTTTGTACAAACAACCGCATTTGGTGCAACTCCGCCGGACGACGCGTCATAGTGACTTCATGGCGCGCCATTTTATTATATATACTCCTACAAATATGGTACTTCTATATAATTTCTCTTTTCCCATCTTCAAATATGTCAGGGAACTACTGCTTTATATCTGTTGAACAAAAATGGCATCTCATTGTTACGAGGGTTGATAGGAAATGACATAGATGAGACGCTAGCGAATGCACGAAGTGGAGGTTGGTGGAGCGAGAACAGAATGCTTGCGTCACTCACACCCGCTCATTTCCTAAAGCGGTTGTTTGTACAAAGCGAGGCGGAGTCTGGGAAATTTGGAGAGGTGTCTACGTTTTTGCATCTTGCTGTAAAAAAGCTGCTATGGAGTTCTCCAAAGGACAGTACGGTAGACTGGAACGAAAAGTTAAAACCTGCATCAGTGAATTGCTTCAGCTTGAAAAAGATCAGTCTTGGAATCAATTCTTCTTTCATGAAGGAATTAGGGTTCTCATGTCATTTTCTTTGATCAAGCAGCAATCAACCTCTCCAGGAATTTATGCTATTCATCCATTGGTGCATAAATGGAGTAGAGATAGAATGTCAATATCTCAAGAGAAGTGCATGATGCAAGTGTCAAAATTGATCCTTGTGAACTGTATCACGGAGGAGAGGACAGTTGAGAACATTGCATTCAACAGGCTTCTTGTGCCACACATCAAAGCCATTTACCAGTCACAGGAGGAAAATGGCTTTGAAAGAGTGTTTAATGATAAGGAATATTCTAAGTTTGGTTATGTGTTCCATGCAAATGGAATGTGGAAAGATGCAGAGTATTTTGGATATAAAATTGTAGAAATGAGGATAAAGAAGCAGGGGCCAGAACATCCAAAGACCTTGATCAGCATGAATAATCTTGCATTAATATATTCAAATGAAGGAAAATATGAGGAGGCTGGGGAGCTGCAGCTGAAAGTCCTGGATCTGTGTAAAAGAGTACTGGGGCCAGAACATCCAGATACCTTGCTCAGCATGAATAATCTTGCATCAACATATTCAGGTCAAGGAAAATATAAAGAGGCTGGGGAGCTGCAGCTGAAAGTCTTGGATCAGTGTAACAGAGTACAGGGACCAGAACATCCAGATACCTTGACAAGCATGAATAATTTTGGAATGACATATTCAGATCAAGGAAAATATGAGGAGGCTGGGGAGCTGCACCTGAAAGTCCTGGATCTGCGTAAAAGAGTACTGGGGCCAGAACATCCAAATACCTTGGCCAGCATGAATAATCTTGCAATGACATATTCAAATCAAGGAAAATATGAGGAGGCTGGGGAGCTGCAGCTGAAAGTCCTGGATCTGCGTACCAGAGTACTGGGGCCAGAACATCCAGATACCTTGACCAGCATAAATAATCTTGCAGCAACATATTCAAGGCAAGGAAAATATGAGGAGGCTGGGGAGCTGCAGCTGAAAGTCCTGGATCTGTATAAAAGAGTACTAGGACCAGAACATCCATATACCTTGACTAGTATGAATAATCTTGCAATGACATATTCAGATCAAGGAAAATATGAGGAGGCTGGGGAGCTGCAGCTGAAAGTCCTGGATCTGTGTAAAAGAGTACTGGGGCCAGAACATCCAGCTACTTTAGTCAGCATGAGTAATCTTGCAGCAACACATTCAAAGCAAGGAAAATATGAGGAAGCTGCACAGCTGCAGCTGAAAACTCCTGCATCAGCATAATTGGGTTATAGCAGCATGGTATCACTTACCTACTTCTTGTATGACAGTTGCATTGTATTTACATTTGTTTGTCATTTTGTATGTTGGTACTTCTTAACAAATCAACTCTACTTGAAACCACAACATGTATATTTTATGTGGATGCTCCTGTTCCAGGGTTACAGGATCCTCTACACATGACTCTCATCTTTAAACCATGTCTCCCACTCCCTTCCCCCCTCCACCATCTGGCAAGCCTGGACTTGTCAGGAAGTCAGGAACAATGAAAGCATTTTCAATGGTGTGGGCACCACAAGTTCCTGAGTGCTTACTGTACTATTTCCTCCAATTCCGCAGGGTCTGTGACACATTACCACCTAGCCAAAATTTTGGTTTCAGCACTTGCAGGATTTGGCTGTGACAAGGCCAAAAATTTGGCAGTATGGCTCAGGCTGCAAAATTTTACTATGTTGAGACTGTTACCATAAAACAGTTTCAACACAGGTAAAATTTACCCATTACAAGTGTTACATTTTGGCGATTTTGAAGGCTGTGTGACATGTTACTGATGAATTGAATGAAATAGTACAGTAATCTTGAAGGAATTGTGAAATAGTGATGTGCAGGCCCAGCTTGGCCTAAAAGCCATGGCTATGGCCTGGCTTTGGGCAGCTAAGAGACACCTTGTGAGCTCTCTTGTTTACACATACATGCTATTTGCACCCTTTGATCACTTTCTCTTTTTATCCCTTGTATATATACTTCCACTATTTGCTAGTCTTTACTCCAAGCCACCAAAATTTTGTATATAAACCTATAAACTTTATTTCCCTCACCTCAGTTGTCATTACACTTGTGTCTGACTCTGAGGGGAGCTACTTTACTTATATCTTATTACTTGAGACTCACACTACCTGTACTACAGTTCTGTATGTTAACAGGTTATGGGCCCGACTTTCTTCTTACCCCAAGCCATCTTGACCTTGTCCACCAAGTAGTGGATGGCATCTGTTGTGGTGCAACTTGGTCATCCTCCGAAGTGAGTGTCTGGAAGTAGGGCATTCATCTCCACCAGATGGGCAATGTCTTCTGCCACTATTGCTGTCAGCACCTTTGGGATTGTGCATAGAAGGGCTATCAGTTGGTAGGCCTTTGGCACCTCATAGTTTGGCTTGCCTGGCTTCCTCAGCACCACCATTGTGAACTCCCTCCACCTTGGAAAGTAAGTTTTCAAAGTGAATACTCCCCTGAACAAGTGAACCAGGTGATCCAGCAGCTGCTCTGGGCACTTCTGAAGGACCATGTTGGGGATTTCATCTGGGCCACACACCTTGAAGGGCAATGGCCTTTTGATTTGGCGCTCAATCTGTTCTGGGGTGATGGGTGGCAGTGCTGGAAGCGGGTCAGGGTAGTCGAAGTTTCTTGGTACTCTTGAGACGTCCGGCTTCTTTGGGAAGAAAACATGGGCCAGGGCCTTCACCTTGCCTTTGTTGGTGTTAACCTCCCTTATTAGTCCGTCCACGCCTTCATCTGCTACAGGCCACGTTTTACTGTGTCGGGTTCTTCCCTATGCACTGCGCTCTTTTTTTCCATGTGTTCTCCCCCTGGACGTGCCCACACCGACACATTGCATGTAGTGCATGGTCAGTCAAGAATGACATGTCGAAGCTCCAACTACACAAAATTGAGTTGTTCGTCTCGGAGCCCCACAAAAAGTTGTCAGAGCAGTTGAAAGATGAGCACCAAATCAATACTCCAGAACAACACGAGGAAAACTTGCTCAAGTACAACTAACTCACAACACGTTGAAGCCACCCCATATCAAACCCCGCCCATGCATCATGAGGTCTCTTCCTCACCCTCCACCCCTCCCCACCTTGCCACTTTTGGCCCTCTGCCCCTTCATCACCCTCTCCCTCATCCGACACCCCTTCCGCGGCTGCACCATCACCCTATAACCCCAAGATGCTCATCCCAGAATAAATACTCCTGCGGGGTGCTGTGGTCCACTCGAGAGCTTGTAGGGCATTTGACCAAGTGCCCCTTGTGAAGTGTTGATCGGGCCTTGACATGCATGTGATGATAGTGACTGGGATGGCAATTTGGGGTGTATGGGGCTGCTGCTGCTGCTGTGGTGGTGGTAGTAGTAGAAGACGTAGAAGTCTTGGCTGTAGGAGCAGGAGTAGGCCCAGTTGTGAGGAAACACCCAAAAGCACATAAACAACCCCCTGCAACCTCGTAACACCCACCAAGATAACCAATGTCTTGCCCCTTTCATACTCTGGCATCTGTATCCTGCTCCCACCCCTCCCCACACAATCATGCTCCCAGCTACACTGCAGTGCATGAGTGGGGTACCACTGTTGGCCTGGCCAAGGCAGAGGAGACACCTGAAACAATGAGAGACTTGAGCCCATGTGCACAGAAGAAAAGTACCTCTTCAGAGGAGTGGTCGTGAAAAAGGAATCAACTTGGTTTACCTTCATAGTGGGAGTAAGTTCGAGACAAGACAAATACCCAGAGAGAAAGAACATACACAAACGATGCACAACCCCATGCACCTCCCACAGCGAGATGCATCAGCTTTTATTTGTTCCCAGGGAACTTCTTTGCGGCAATGAGTTCTATCTTGCTGAGTATGAGGTTTAGCATGCCCTGTGGCACAAGTTTGTCTGCCAACACAACATCTGCATGGATAGTGAGTATGTGGTGTGTGAGGAGGGGGAAGAAGAAGTGTCTGTGCCCAGAGCCCAGCAGGATGAATCGCCTGAGTTTGGGAGTGGGCAAGAAAGCATGAATAGGTGGTGGATTCAAAGGTTTGTCTGCCGTCAGCCTGAGCATCTTCATCTGAGAGGGTAGCTAATTTGAAGAGGGGCCAGTTTTTGCTCACTTGAGTGACCGATTTCATTCTTCAACAGGGTGGTTGGGAGTGAGGACACTGCTGTCCTCTGCGGACACTTTGTCTGCATCAGTGTCACCTTGGATTTAGTGAACCGCCACATCTGCCCTACATTCTGCACTGCACACTGCACGTCCTTGGGCAACCTCACCACCACCTCCATTGAAACCCTCAACACTAATCGACTCCCCTTCTATTAGTTGCCACGCCCACTTGCAAGGCATAGATTCTTTCATCGTCAGGTGCAAGAACTGATGAGAGGAACTGAAAAGTTGCAGAGATCAGTGTGTCAAGTTCTTCTAGGCCTGAGGGGAGAGGCTAAGAGAGTGTCCATGGTAGATGCCAATGCAATGTTTGCATCCTGTAAGCCAAGCATGCAGAT
>NW_001889931.1:258708-259724 GCF_000143565.1 Laccaria bicolor S238N-H82 | reverse complement strand
ACATAGAATTGACAATTGTCCCAATAAGTCATAGGGCTACCCCAATGGGCCCAATTACAAAAGACATTATGATACTATACATTGGCCCAACAACATGACAATATGTATATTTAATTGTTGGGCCCAACGACGGTGCCACAGTCCAAGCTAAGGGTTTATAGATTGGCCACATGGCTTAAATGGGGGTAATTTTGGCCATTGATATATGACAGTATTAAGGTACCATTGATAGTTGGGCCCAATGAAGGGAAATCATTAAGGGAGATGGTTGGGCCCAATGGCCCAATTATTAAGCTACGGTTGATGGTTCGGCCTAATGTAAGGTATTTATTAAGGGAACGGGTTGGGCCCAATGGTAAAATTTCAATGCTATGGCTTGTAAGTTGGGCCCATGCCATGATATAAGCTATAGTTCATAGGTTAGCCCAATGATTATTTGTATTTTGCGGGTGTGGGCTTTGGTCCAGTAAACCTGCGGGTCCGCTCCTGTTCCATTGGACCCACGGCCGCACAATTGTGCAATTACACCCACAGGTTGGCTATTGTGCAGTTACCCCCATGGGGTAGCTCATGTTCCGTTACCCCTGTGGGTCGCCATGCAGGCCAGATCATGTTCCATTACTCCCACAGATCAACAATTGATCTATTACACCCTCGGGCTGGCTGTTGTTCATTACCCCCACGGGGCAGCTCTTGTTCTGTTAGCCCTGTGGGCCGCCACACAGGCCAGATTATGTTCCGTTACCCCATGGGTCAACAATAGGTCCATTACACCCACAGTATCTTATTCTGTTACACGCACGATGTCCAGCTCTTGTTCCCTTAGACCTGCGGAACCTTCTTCTGTTTGGCCTGCAGGTCTCCAATTACAGCCACAGACCATTTGTGGCTCCCCCGTGGGTCTCCAATTACACCCACAGATTACCTGCTGCTCCGTTACACCTGTGGCCACCCACGGACCAGCAATAGTGCCATTACATCCACGGATGAGCTCTTGTTCCATTACACCCGTGGGG
>NW_001889931.1:256627-258658 GCF_000143565.1 Laccaria bicolor S238N-H82 | reverse complement strand
CATTCGTGTGCCTGGGAATCTCTTGTTACATTTGCAGAGCTGTCCAGTTCTCCTGCTCAACATTTGCTGGGTGAGTATTTGATCTGTCATCACTCATTGAGAGTAAACCTGACATGGAATTGCAAGTTCACGCATGGCGCACAAGCTTTCAAACCGGTGGAGGGCTATCTATTCTGATTTGTTCAACTACTTTTTCGTTCACAGCCCTTGTGTCCTTGTTTTCCATGAACGTCTCATCACCATAATCCTGGTCCATGGTTGATTTGGAAACCCACGTCAACCACCCTTTGAGTGAACTGAAAGATCAATGACAAACAGAGAGGCGATCGTCTTGTTGCTGAAGTTTATGTGTGTGCCCTCTTTTCATCTACTTTCCTCGAAGCATCCATCTTCTGATCATCTATCCTACAGTTCACATCGTGCACCATACCCCCCCATGAACTCAATGCAGGTGTTTTGGAGGTCTTTACCTTCCCCAGGTTATTCTGTATGGAATCCATGGAATCCATGGAATCAATGTTGGCTGAGGACCCAGCCAGTTTCTTATTCCATAGACATCATGGATTCCATATGTAATGATGACGGAATGGTCATGGAATGATTAATTCCATGTGGACTCCAACACCACTCCATATGGATTCCATTGGATTCCATATGGAATGCAGGCATACCCACACTGGAGTCCATGGAGCAGTCCATATGGACTCCATGGAAGACCATGGAAGGCCAGTATACCATTAGAATACATATAAACATATTATTTATGGTGTCCTTACTATATTTAAATAAAAATAAGTTTTGCACTCAAGAGAATTGAACCTTCAACGTCGTGGACAACAGTAGCACTAAAGCCAACTGAGCCATGCAGGCTTTATTATAAAGTCAGATAAAGGTAACTATATACCACACCAGCACACATGGCGTCATATGTGTGACAGCTGTGGCTGGAACGTCACCCACGTTGTTCCTTCCTTCCCCACCACCACCATCCACCATCCCTCACCACCGCCACAAACCACGGGCGCCCGCAACATCAACAACGACGACACACGACGACACTGACAACACACGAGGACACACAATGTCGCCACCGACCACCCACGACCATTGACGAGCGCCCAGGAGGTGAAGACGATGTGGCAGGTGTGCCACGTCGTCCAGACGGTGACGACGCATGCTGTCGTCACTGTCCAAGCTGATCAGGTGAGTGCACCCACCCCCTTTCTTTCCGTCTCACACCACATCCAGGGGCCATGTCGCTGTCTGCGACGTGGCAACAATTCGACAACACGACACGACAACAACAGGGCACAACCACAACAGAACGACACCACTGGGGACGAGGACGGTGCCATGTCACGACGCAACCACGAGCACCCACCAACATCAACAACCGCCCACGAAGACAAGCGCCCACAACACGACAACAACCAAATCCGCCCACCCACGAACGATGCCCACCGCCCCACACGGCCCCACCACCCATGAACCCCCACCCACAACAACGAATGCCCACGAGTGCCCACAACATGACAACGAATGCCCACGAATGCCCATGCACGACAACGAATGCCCACAAGCGCAACGCGCAAACGACAATGCGAAGACAAACGAAACGGCAACCCAGCCCCACGGATGCCAATACAGCACACCACCCACGACCAACGACCCAGAGCGCCCACACACGGAGGATTCCGCTCGCGTGAACGGAAATGGGCAACGACGAGCCCAGGTGAGCTCCCCCCTCCCTCCATCACTCCACACCACCACCCCCTCCATTATTCCACCATTATTCCACACACCACTCCCTCTATCACTCCCCTCCATCTGTTGCTCCCCCTCCCTCTGTTGCTACCCCTCCCTCTGTTGCTCTCCCTCCCATTTCTCCCCCCCTTCATCACTCCCCCTCCTATTACTCCCCTTCCATCCATTCCCACCCCTCCCTTCATCACTCCCTCTCCCCTCCATCACTCCCTACACCCTCCCCCCTCCATCACTTCCCCTGCTTCCTCCTCCCTTAAATATGAAAGT
>NW_001889931.1:255172-256178 GCF_000143565.1 Laccaria bicolor S238N-H82 | reverse complement strand
ACAATGCAGAAGAACATGACCATTACCTTCCTTACTTGCTCTCTCTCATTGGCAAGCTTTTGGAGGACGACACTCCCCTGGATGAGGAAGATACATTGGCCACCCTTGCCACCTACATTGGCCACCCTTGCCACCTACATGCGACACGCTTTCCCTCATCTTCCACGATGCAAACTTCCTACCCAGACAATTCAGATGAATGAAGATAACAGTCCAGTGGAACAGGGAGATGACGGTGAGGAGGAGGACCAGCTGTTCAATGACAAGGACCATGTACACTAACTCACAATAAAGAATGTCACATGATTTTTCTTACAAAGTTGTTGCTATCACACAAGAACCAAACATTTTGAGACTTAGGCTCTGGTGTATGAAACATAGCTAGAGAGGTGTAGATTGTATATACCAAGTCTAGGGATGAATAATTGAAAACTCAGGATAAGGCAGGGAATTGATTGTGACAAGTGCCAAAAATGGGATGTAACAAAGTGGGAAATTCTAAATGACTGCAACCTACTGAAAGCAATTCACAACTTGAGGAGGAGTATTTTTGCACACTGGATCTCCCTGCTATTGGTATGAGCTGCATAAAGTCTCTGGGCTAGAAAACTTAATATCTACAAAAGATAGGTAGAAATGTTAAAATGAACATTGCATGATGTTTGTAGAAGCAGATTCCCAGAGTTTTTCTGGAAGTAAACAAGTATCTACAATATTGGTCCTTCTTTTCTGCAAGACAAAAAAATCTTGAAAAGTCCACAATCAAAGGGCATTTTACATAGAGCAGGAAAGGTGTGGGGTCTCAGAGCTTTGTATATATAGGACCCCTGTGTATTTCTTTGGGATAGTGTTACTAGGCATTAGAAGTGCCTTGTGAATTATTTTCAGCCTCAATTCACCAAGAAAAATGTCAAGGATTGGTCCAGGATGATTGCTATATGCAAAATGTACTTTTATTGTGGACTTTACAAGTTGTACCCAGTGCAAAAATCAAATTTCTATCATG
>NW_001889931.1:194841-255122 GCF_000143565.1 Laccaria bicolor S238N-H82 | reverse complement strand
ACCACCCCCTCATTATTCCACCATTATTCCCACACCACTCCCTCTATCACTCCCCTCCATCTGTTGCTCCCCCTCCCTCTGTTGCTACCCCTCCCTCTGTTGCTCTCCCTCCCATTTCTCCCCCCCTTCATCACTCCCCCTCCTATTACTCCCCTTCCATCCATTCCCACCCCTCCCTTCATCACTCCCTCTCCCCTCCATCACTCCCTACACCCTCCCCCCTCCATCACTTCCCCTGTCTTCCTCCTCCCTTAAATATTGAAAGTAGGAAAAATAAATTGTGTAGTCTATTCAATACATTTCAATTTTTCTTGCTCAGCTATGACCATGGAGTAAAGAAACCATGATTCCATAATGTGGACTTATGAATTATTCCATAAAGTCATTCCATGTGGATTCCATATGGAGTTCATATGGATTCCACCCTAAAAATGGTATAGGACATATGGAATAAAGTATGGAATCCATGTGGAAAACTCATGGAATCCATCCACCAAAAGTATGGAATCCATCCCCCCTTCCATGGAATCCATCTGGAATTTGTGCAGTCCACCCCCCCCCATTCCATCCATTCCATATGGAATAACCTGGGGAGGGTAAAGTACTGCTTATATAACGCAAAATAAATCCAAAAGGAGGAAACAACATCTGGAAACAGAACAATGTCTACATAGATCTATGTAGACGTATAGTGATCGGTAGGCCCGTTGATAGCCTCCTCATATGTAAAGCTCTGTAATTTCCCCTTTTTACCGTAGTTCAGAGTAATTCGGGTAGACAATTCCTAGCCAGTCTACCAGGCTCTATGCGGCCTACCGATCAACCAGATCTCAATAGTGATTGAGTGGATTACAGGCACATCTGATCTGTCACCTGCATGGTCTTTCCAGTCACGCCAAAAATGCCGAAAATATCAAAAAAGTATGCAAAAAAATCATATTGCAGCAGCTTGTACTTTACATGCCACCGTAAATTAACTACAAGTACATATATCAACATACACAGGATGTCGGCCACTGCACACTGGAAGGAGCAGGGGATGAACTCGATGTGCAGTCAAATCGATGCCCGGCTTCGCATGACCATCGTGGACATTCCCCGGCATCGCACAATCAGTTGTCATGGTGCACCCCCACTCAAACGTGAACCTAACCATGATAGCGATGGTATTGACTTTAAACAAGGCATTAGCGCACACTCAACAAACAGAACAGAATGGTGAAGCTCACTGTCATGATTTTCTTGGTCCATAGAAACTAAACATGCAGTGCTGACACACAGGGTCGGACTCGATGTGCTTTGAGTCAGAGTTATGCAACAAGGTGAACGTCAGCTCACCAGATGGAATGTGGGGTGAGCAATGACTGCTGTCCATAAGCAGTCCAGGTAAGCATTATACAGGAGGTGTTGTATGCATAATGGAGCTTACCGATGGTAATGGTGGGTGGTGATTGGGAGAACTTTTGAGTCTTTGTGAGGGTAGAGAGAAGAGGGTAAGGAGAACATTGAACGTTGAACGTTAACGTTCAAAAAGCGCGGTTGAATGGTTCATGCCATCAGTTCTCCCACGGCCTGTTTTTGGCACTGGATAACGCCACTCGCATCATTCCAGGTACAGACACTGCGCACCCCAGGACGGATTATAATTACTGGGTGCCTAACCCAGTAAACATGTCTAAACAAACCAGTTAGCAAGGAATAATCACCAGGCTACCAGGTGCATAACCTGTCTACCAGGTTCCCTAGACCGGGTTATCAATGGGTTATTATAATATGTTTTTTGTCCAAATCACCCATTACTGATAACTTGTTTGACAATTTTTTTTAAACTGTTAACATGTTATCATTCACCCAGTGAAGTAACTCAGTAAACAAATTGTTTTAACTATGTAGATTGTAAGGGCTTTGTTTAGCTCAAAAAGCTAATTCAAATGAACTATCAATTCATTTATTATTGACAATGCCTTCTCTTAGGTGCCTGTTTTCCCAGGCCATTTCCTGATGAAAGTTTTACATTGTAATTTTTTACCTTAGCAAGGTTTGAACTCCGGACTTAGCTGTTTTCTTTTTGCAGGGGGCCCTTCTTCTACACGTGAACACAACTTACCACTTCACCATCAGGGACAACAGGGTCAAGGAAATTTATGCATTTTATACAGCCATTTACAGGTGAACATATATCCTCACAAATCACTCACTACATTCAAAAAATGGGAAGTCCATTTAAATGGGAAAGGGAGGTAGAGTATGCTCACAGGGTCCGGTGTGGTTTCATGCTCAAAAGTATATAACCTATAAAGATCCCATGACTTAGTGGCTTTGTGTGCACTCAAGTGTTGCCTTTTTATCACCAAGCTGAGGGATCAATTCACTGCAATGTCAAAAATTTGATGTGTTGAAATTTGGACGGGTGAAAGATACTCGGTTACTGGTGACCAAAATAACCCAGTTGAACAACAACTTGTATACTGGGTTCTAAATAACTCATTGCTACCTAGTTAAAATGGGATTCCGTTTACTGTATGAATTATACTTGGTTACCCAGTAAATGAAATAAACCGGTGAAAACAGGGGAAAATAACTTGGAAGTAGTTAACTCGTTTGATACTCGGTGAACCAGTAAAAAATTAAAAATACTTGGCTAAAAAGTAAACTTAATCCGTTCTGGGGTGCACAGTGAGATCATCCCCCAAGCCTGATATTCTATGGCGAGTATGGATATACAGGTAGCTACAGGTCTACCAGAGACTACTGGACCTAGGTAGCTCTAGGTAAATCCAAACATTTATGTACAACTACATAATCACAACTAAATTACCCAGCCAAAACGCCGTTCCAGATGAAACCCTGATGATCTCACAAATCTAAGCGAGTATCCAGTATCCCGCTTTACGCCGCTTTCCTACAGCTCGCAAACACCTACAGGACACATTGCTGCAGCTCAGTGAAGTGTTCCTCAGGTTTCTTGCTTGAGTTGTTGCACACCGTATTGATATTGTGAGGTTGGGATCCTCCCTTCCTCCTCTTCCCTTTTTCTTTTTTCTTTTTCTTTTTCTTTTATTTTTTAGCCCACAAACACCGGTATCCGGCCCCATTTTGGCGACTTTTTGTGGACAAGAAATGGCATGAGCTTCCCGGGGCCTGTTATACCTCAACCTTGTCTCAAGATGTCCACATCTGAGGCTATACCTCAATGTTCAAACTTGGGTGCCTAGCACTTACAGCTGACTGAGCACTGCTGCACGACCTTCCAACAATCTTCCATTGGAAAAAAAAACTATGACACCTTTGAAATCTAGGCCTACCGTACTACGCATACGCGGACGTTCGGCTCTAAATGCAGTCTTGCAGGCCTAACTTGACTTCTAGAAATTCCCATCTACAACGAATGGGTGCCGGTATGGCGTCTCCGGTCAGTCCGACATGTTTGAAAGAAGAGCAAGGCAAGAACCTCGCTCTTCATCACCTCCAGATCCATTTCTCTGAACGCGTCTCACAATGGTTCTTAAACTCTATGGATTTCTCCACTTGCACTCAAACCGTTGCAACAGTGTTGTACAAGACAAACGTTTCGTTCGAGTTCATCCCAGTCGACATTAGCAAGGGCGAGCAGAAGGCCCCGGAATACCTCGTGATTCAACCATTCGGACAGGTTCCCTACATCATGAGCTTCAATCTCTCTCCTTATCACGCAACTGCTTCATAGGGTGTCCGACTTCAGGACGATGATGGATACATCGTGTACGAAAGTAGGGCCATTGCTCGCTATATCACGGCCAAGTACGGCGATCAAGGAACACCCCTCCTCCCAAAGGATCCAAAGGCATACGGTCTCTCCGAGCAAGCCGCATCGATTGAAGCCTTCAACTTCCATCCACACGTGTCCAAAGCCGTTGCCGAAAACATGTTCAAAAAGTGAGCCGATTTTTTGGTCTTGCAACATTGTATCGTGTTCTGACACACTTTTCCCCCCAAGATAGAGTGGATTGACCCCAGACCATGCGGTTTATGAGGCAGCAATCTCCGCCCTGGACAAGCATCTGGATGTGTATGACACGATCCTCGCAAAGCAGAAGTACCTAGCTGGAGATGTCAGTCTCACATCGTGTGTATCATCTGATGACGCGATACTTACCGATGTGATTGCAGGAAATCACTCTTGCTGATATCTTTCACGTTGCATACGGCTCATACCTCCCTGCGGCGGGGAGTAACGTCATAGACACAAGGGGCAAATGGCTTTCGTCGCCAGGTAAAGAGGTGATAAATAGTAAATAACTATGTCAAATTTTTTATTCCACATTTGTTGAAAAAATAATCAGTTAAATAAAATTCAAATTTTCTTGCTCATTATCTTTGCAGGAATGGTTGATAAAAATAAAATGTTGTTGCCAGAGTAGGAAGATAAAGATCAACCCTGTTTTGCCACAGCAACAAAGATGAGGTGACAAGTTAATGTCATTGAAAGCCTGTTCCTGACATGAGGAATTGGAACAAAGAATTTAACTAATTGCCAGGGAATTTTGAGGGAATTAGACATTCCTATGCAGGCCAGATCACCTCGTTGCTTGGCAAATATGTAAATTCTTTGTTCCTGTTCCCGCATGTCAGAATGAGCTTTCAATGACATTAAATTGTTGCCTCGTCATTTTTGCTGTGGCTAACCTCATCTTCCTACTCCAGCAACAACATTTTACTTTTATCACTCATTTCTGAAGCAAGAAAATTTTAATTTTATCTAACTGCTCATTTTTTCTGCAAGTGTGGAATAAATGATTTAACATAGTTATCTACTGTTTACCACCTCTTTACCTGGCGACGAAAGCTGTTTGCCCCTTGTGAGAATTAAAGCCCAACGTCGATCGGTACGTGTCCATGGATCTGAGTGTCGTCGGCATGGTTAATGTGGCTTGTTATTCAGGTGGTTCAAGGAGGTGTCCGGAAGGGCTTCCTGGCAGGCGGTCAAGGATGGTGTCAAAAGTACCACCTAAGAATAATAGACATCATGTATTAGTTGCAAGACTGTCAACATGGGCATGCCGAATGACTTCACACCTACCATATGATAGTCCGAATACGGCCAAGAAGTCTTCAAAACTATTGTTTTCCGGATCCTGTCGCCAATTTGCCATCACTCATTCAGCGCCTTGACAGAACTACTGGGGGTGAATTCTTCATCAGCATTCCACTACATGCTAAAAGGTTTCAACCGTCCAGATTCTGCACCACTGCCTTCTCCTTGTTTTTGTTCAGTCCATCACCTGGTTGCAGCGCTTCAAAGAGAAAGCTGTATGGTCCAACCTCCGCTGGAACGCAAGCAATTCGTCGATCGAGAGAGCCCTCGGCAAGCTAACCGTTGATATTCAATGATGGATTGGCGACGGAATTGCCTAAGCGCGGCAAACCCAGCTTAACTGTCTCGGATGCAGTGAAGATTGGGGAGAGAACGATGACCTTCACGCGATGTCCTCGGCTACGCTCTTGCCCCACCTCTTTGTATACACCAGGTGTACGCGTCTTGAGATTATCAGTCATATGTGATCCCTGTTCCAAAAAGTCCCAAGCGATGGTCGAATTTCTCACTGAAGCTTTCCGCGAGCAATCAAAGAGTCCATAAGGATGACCATAAGATTTAGAAGAAGCTACTCCGAGGCCTCCTCTCCTCCATAGTATACTGTAAAAAAGACCAAGATGATAACCAAATCAATGCTACAAAACAACACAAGAGAAAAGCCCTCTCACAAGAACAACTAACTCGAAACATGTTCAAGCCACCCTCAGGCCTCATGGAGTCTCTTCCTCGCCCTCCACCCCTCCCCACCTTACCACTTTTCCGCCCTCTGCCCCTTCATCACCCTCTCCCTCATCCAACACCCTTCCCCGGCTGCACCGTCACCCAATGACCCCAAGAGGCTCCACCCAACAATTATCTCTTCTAAGGGGCGCTCTGGTCCCCCGCCTCAAGGGCTTGTAGGATAGTTGACCAAGCGTGGCTTGTGACGCGTTGATCGGATAATTGGGATAGCGAGTTGGTGTGTATGGGGCTGCTGCTGCTGCTGTGGTGGTGGTGGTGGTAGTAGAAGACGTAGAAGTATTGGACGTAGGAGCAGGAGTGACCCAGTCAACGAAGAAACATCCAAAAGTGCATCAACAACCCCCTGCAACCTCGCACCACCCATAAATAGCCAACGTGTTGTCCGGCATCTGTACCTCCCTCTCCCAACCACGCTCTCGGCTACACCGCGGCGCGTGAGCGGGATACAAATGAACGTTGGCCCGGCCAAGGTTGAGGAAGGGCTCCAATCCTCATGCACGAAGAAAAAAAGTACCTCTTCAGGGGAGTACTCGTATATAGAGAAATCACCATGTTTCACCTTCACAGTGCGAGTGAGTTCGTGACAGGACAAACACTCAGAGAGAGAGAACATACGCGAACGACGCACAACCCCCTTCCAAACGTCTTCCACAGCGAGATGCGTCATCTCTTCCTGGCTTGTATCTGCATTCCCGGGGAACTTCTTCGCGGTGATGAGTTCTGTCTTGTTGAGTATGAGAGCTAGCACACCCTGCAGCACGAGTTTGTCCACCAACACGAGGTCCGCGTGGATAGTGAGTATGTGGTGCGTGAGCAGGGTGAGCAGGGTGCCAGAACCCAAGGATGATTCATTTGCGTTTGGGAGTGCCCGAGAAGGCCTGAATGGTTGGTGGGTTCAGAGGTTTGTCCGCCGTCGGCTCGAGCACCTCTTCGTCCGAGAGGGTAGTTTGGAGGGGCCAGTATTGCTCACTTGAGCGACCCATTTTAAGCGGGGTTGAGCTGAATCTTCAACGGGGCGGTTGGGAGTGAGAACTGTACGCTGTCCTCTGTCGATACTTCGTCCGCATCGGTGTCGTCCATCGCGTTGGATATAGCTAACCTTTTCACCCGCCCAACGCTCTGCAAGCACACCCCACGCCCTTGAGCAACCTCACGACCACCTCCCTCGTAATCCTCAATGCTAATCAACACCCCTCCCCATTAGTGGCCACGCCCTCTTCCAAGGGCGCAGGGTTGTGGTGGAGTTTACCGAGTAACGATGTCGTTCATGGAAAGCGGAGAGCATCTTATTGGGTGCGGTAGTTGTTTAGAGGTGGTTTGGGCTGGGTACGAGCTTCAGGACGACGAAGGATGAGGGCGACGAGCTCTTCTGCAGATGCCCTAGGCCTGAAGGGAGAGCCTAAGAGGGTGTCCGCGATAGATATCGATAGATGCCAATGCGATATCTGTACGTCCCGTAAGCCAAGGATGCAGATCAACGAGCTGATCCCAGTCTATAGGCTGATACGCATTGAATTTCCTTGCATGCTGAACGCAGGCCGCCTTTTGCGAGAATGTCTGCGTGTGAAGCATCAGCTTCGAGAGCCTGAATTCCCGCAATGCAGGTTATGGTCCCGATCCTATGATAACGATTCTCCTCGTTGCAAAACAGAATGAATGAATGAGGGAGACGCCCGAACGTGCCAGGTTGGAGAAGTGACTATATGCGCACAATATCAATACTCCGAGCATTAAGAAAAAGAGGCAGGCGGCGTGGGGAACATTGTAGGTGGATATATGCGAGAATAGTGAAATTTGTCGACTCGTCTTGGTGGTGGAACTTGAGCAACCCGAATTTGATCGACGTCAACATCGTCCTCGACCTACCTACCTATCATTCGCGCGCCTCGGATTTACATCCTCAGGGAAAGTGGAGACTCAAGCTGTCCAGTTCTCCTGCTCGACATTCGCTGGGTCAGTATTTAATCTTTCATTTGCTTATTGAGGGTAAAGCTAACTCAGGGAATTGAAACATTGAAAGTTAACGCATGGCGCACAAGCTTAGGCTACTGCATGCAACTACTTTTTCGCTCATAACCCTCGTATCTCTCCGTCAGTGAGGCCATGTCGGTTTCCTCGCTTTCCACGAACGTCTCCGTAGTCCTGGTCCGCGGACGATTTGGAAACCCGCATCAACCATCCCTTGAGTAAAATGAAAGATCAACAAACCGAGAGGCGATCGTCTTGTCACTGAAGTTTATGGTACGTGCTGCTTTACATCTCACGACGGAAGAGGTGTGAATTGAGCTCCCGCCGTCCGTTACCGTGAACAATACCTCAAACTTGGCGGGCTCAAGACAGCAATTGCGATTGGGATGCAGCATTGCGATATGAAGGCCCTCCGATTCAGGTGAAATATCGATCGGTAGGAAAAGCCGGGACAGAATGACGGAAAGACGGGGAGAGGATATCCTGCGAAAGATAAGATGGATGGCGATAAGTGGTAGAAGGAACAAGCCACGAGTAGAAGGCCAAGAGGATGGAGGAGGAAGTGGTGAGATATAGCTGGGAGACAAGGAGGAAAGGTGAGGAGAGGATATCCTGATGGTCAAGCTTCACGATGGGTTACGTTAGCCAGTCGAAGGATGGATTCGCAAGGAGACGAAGACGATGAAGGAGTGGTTTGAGGTTTTGTCCTTTACGGTGAACAAAACGTCGAAGTTAAGAGCTGCTCTAGTAGCACGTTGCACATGGGCAATTAGAACACTGCACTCTGGAGGTGAAGGCCTTCGGATTGGTAGACCCCGACTAATAGCGCAGGGGTAAAGATTCGGGTTCTAGACGTTGCTGGGTAGATGTATGTAGTGGAAGAACGTAGGATTTGTCTGTCCAACACGCGCCAATCAAGGCACAGTTCTTGGATCCGTGATCTCTGGACGACCACTCCTAGATTCAAGGAGCACGTCAGCACGAGCAAGTAGCTGTCTCCTCAGAAAGGGAGAGTCGTTTTGGGAGCTAACTGCAATACGACTGGTGGGTTGCAAGTTGAGGTGTATGGGGCTGCTGCCGTTGTCGTTTTTGTGGTGGTGATGAAAGATGCAGGTGTCTTGGACGTAGAAGCAGGAGTACGAAGAAACGCCCAACAAACGCATCAACAACCCCTTGCAGCCCCTCCTCATTTCAGGCGTCTCAGCCGGGACAACGTTCAGTTGTATCCCGCTCACGCACCGCGGTGTAGCTGGGAGCGTGGTTGCGTGGGGTGGGAGCAGGGTACGGATGCTGGAGTATACGTTGGTTATTTTGATGTTTATTGCGAGCTTGAGCCCATGCGCACGGAAGAAAAGTACCTCTTCAGAGGCGTGGTCGTATATAGAGGGATCGCCTTGTTTTAACTTCATAATGGGAGTAAGTTCGTGACAAGACAATTGCTTAGAGAGAAAGAACATACGCGAACGACGCACAACCCCCTTCGGCGCGCCTTCCTCAGTGAGATGCATCATTTCTTCCTGGCTTTTATCTGCATTCCCGGGGGACTTTTTCGCGATGGTGAGTTCTGCCTTGTTGGATATGAGGTTTAGCACGCCCTGCGGGACGAGTTTGTCCGCCAAAATGAGGTTCAGGTGGATAGTGAGTATTTGGTGCGTGAGGAGGGTGAGCAGGGTGGCAGAACCCGGCAGGATGATTGGCCCGTTAGATAGTGGGGCGAGAAGGCGTGAATGGGTGGTGGGTTCAGAGGTTTGTCCGCCGTCAGCTCGAGCATCTCTTCGTCCAAGAGGGTAGCTAGTTTGGAGAGGCACTTGTGCGACCATTTCAAGCGGTGTCGGGTGACTCTTCAACGGGGCGGTTGGGAGTGACTACACCACTGTCCTCTGTGGACACTTTGTCTGCATCGGTGTCGCCTTGGATTCAGTGAACCGCCACCTCCGCCCTACGTTCTGCACCCCACACCCCACGTCCTTGGGCAACCTCGCCACCACCTCCCTTGAAATCCTCAACGCTAATCGACTCCCCTTCTATTAGTCGCCACGCCCACTTGCAAGGCGTAGATTCTTTCGTCGTCGGGTGCAAAAACCGATGAGAGGAAGTCTTTGAAAAGTTGCAGAGATCGGTGTGTCGAGTTCTTCTGCAGATGCCCTGGCCTGAGGGGAGAGCCTAAGAGAGTGTCCGTGATAGATGCTAATGCGATGGCTGTACGCCCCGTAAGCCATGCAGTCAAATCAACGAGAGGTAAAGGTTTTCGGAAGGCTACTGCAGATATGGGAACAGTGGGCAACACCAGTACGTATCTACTCTGATTCATTCAACTACTTTTTCGCTCATAACCCTCTTCCCTCTCCGTCAGTGAGGCCATGTCGGTGTCCTCGTCTCCCCCGAATGTTTCATCACCGTAATCCTGGTGCTCGGGTGATTTAGAAACCTGCAGATGAACGAACCAGTTTGGTTGTGGCAATTATGCAATTGTCTTGACGTTGAAGTTTATCTGCGTGCCGTTGACACACGACAAAGTACGTTTGCTCTTCCTTATTTCACTCATCATCAGCTAACTGGCATCGTGGGTTGAACTCAATAGACGCAAGACACATCCACAGCCCGTCTCCACCCTCGATCACGACATACACAACAAGTCATTCACGAACCCATCCCAATACGCGTCTATGAAGGCCTTTACTTGCCAGGAATCACTACAATGGTTGTTGGTGCATATTTGCTACATCCGCCTGTGCTCTCAGGCTCGGAAACATTTCTTCTTCTTTCTTGATCCATCCCCACCAACTCATTATCATTGACATGGCTGGCAGAGTAAGTCCCCGCTCTACCTCTAGCCGTGTTCGTCGCGCTCATGTCGGTAGGCACAGGCACGGTTTCTGAGGGAGTACAGGCTAGTTGGGGGAAGAGTTTAGTTCACATTCAGGCGGAAAACTTTGCGAAACACTCACAACTCTGTGCTAGGTGTCGGGAAGTCAGGTTTGACTTTGCAGTTTATTCAATTCTGCTTTACATATGGGTACGGCTCCACGGTTGAGGGTGAGACCATTGCGAGATTTATCCTTCAGACACTTACCCCATTGCATAGACACGTACCGAAAACAATGCGTTATTGACGGTGAAGTTGCCCTGGTTAACGTTCTGGAGACCCCTGGTCAGGAAGAATATGGGCACGTGTCGGTCTTTTTCTGTAAATTCTATCACGTGTTTCGCAATGTTATTGCCTTTTTATTATTCGATAATTCTCGGGACACGTCACTCACCAGCTCAATTGTCCCACAGCGCCATCCTCGATCGAAGCCTTCAACTTCCATCCACACGCGTCCAAAGCCGTTGCCGAAAACTTGTTCAAAAAGTAAGCCGATTTGGTCTTGCCACATTGTATCGTGTTCTGACACTCTTTTGAACCCAAGGTACCGTGGATTAACCCCAGTCCCTGCGGTTTATGAGGCAGCAATCTCCGCCTTGGACAAGAATCTGGATGTGTATGACACGATCCTCGGAAAGCAGAAGTATCTTGCTGGAGATGTCAGTCTCATATCGTGTGTACCATCTGATGACAATACTCACCAATGTGCTTGCAGGAAATCACTCTCGCTGATATCTTTCACGTTGCATACGGCTCATACCTCCCTGCGGCGGGGAGTAACGTCATAGAATAAAAGCCCAACGTTGATCGGTACGTGTCCATGGATCTGACTGTCGTCGTCATGGTTAATGTGGTTTGTTATTTAGCTGGTTCAAGGAGGTGTCCGGGAGGGCTTCCTGGCAGGCGGTCAAGGATGACGTCAAGAGCACCGCTCAAGAATAATAGACATCATGTAATAATTGCAAGACTGAACGTGGGCATTCCAAATGACTTCACACACCACTACCAAGAAGCAACTTAAACATGCCGTTGCACAACATCACTGATTCTGCTGCATTCGCACATCAGAGTCATGAGTCGTGAGACTCTCCCGCATTCAAGTCCCCCATGAGCCATGTCCTGTATCTAAACCTGGTCAGAATCAATTAACAAACCAATTATTTCATGGAACGAAAGAGTAAGGGTCCAGTGCACTGAGGACACGAGTAAGGATCACGATATGACAACGAGAGTACAGGCTAATATACAAGTTCGAAGTAAGTAGATGGTGCAACATGTGAGTCAAAGGGAGAGTCACAGTCGAAGATCAACTGCAGCTTCACAGTAGGCACAACATGTGGACGTAAGAACTCAAAAATCTCCAAGAAAAGAAATCTGACTGGGAGTACAGCCTGCGCTGTAACTAGGAAGGCGTAAGAGTTCAAAGGTACAAGTCAAGGCCATATTGTACAGAGGGGAACTTGGAAATGTGCAAAAAAAAGAAATATGACTGGGATTACAGCCTGCGCTCAGGCTGCGACTAGGAAGGCGTTGAAGTGAAGAAGGGACAGCCAGTCACATGCCAAGCAGAAAAGGAGTTCAGGCATTTGGGATCGACTGTCGAACAAAAGATAAGATTTACTCGTCAGACGATCTAGCATACACTTACCTCAGTCGACCGTTCATTCTTTAAGAATTTCTTGGTGCGATACATTTCTAAAAACTGCCAGTAAAATGAGAATTGAACATCCAATTAACAGGTAGCTGATCGAGATGAGACAGGGAAACGAACCTCATTGAAAACCCTCTCCATATAAGGCATCACGAGAACAAGGCTTAGGATCTGCACAAAGTCAGCATTTAACGGAGGAGAGAGAGCACGAATTGACCTGTCCAAAGTCGAATTCGAACTCATTTCTACTATTCAACTGATTGATCATTATGGATGCCTCAATACCGTAGACCTCTTTTACCCAAAGTAATAAGTAGGCGGCAAGGAGGGCATAAGTGCAGAGCGAGGAGAAAAAGTGCTTGAAACACGGTGCCATGCGCAGCACAAGTGGGACGAGGATGAAGGCCACCATAGGGACATAAAGCCACAGGAGAACCCAGAGGCTACCCTTGCCGGTACCGTTGATGGTGACTGGCGGGCTCCATGGCCAGGGCTTCCAACGAAGGGGGCGATTGTCGGACTTGCAGCTTGAATCTTTGAAAAAAATGACCCAGGCCAAAACCATGTAGATGAGGCATCCCAAAAGAATGAAACTTGGCGTTAGGGTCGGAAGGGTGACTTCTATTTTTCTCCTTTTACGACCAGTCCCCGGGATGTTGACTGGGATATTGTGTTTTAGTGTCAAAGGGGATTCGCCCTTTTGAATCATCATCCCAACCACTGCACTCCAGAGGAGCAGAGCTCCGGTGTGGTAGGCGGCGATTTCATAGAACATGCTAAGTTTGCCTTTGCTTCGTTGGAAAATGCAGGCTATGGCGAGCGCACCAAAGGTGTAGAGTTGGAGGCGCCAGAGGTAGGTCGCAGTAGTATGCGGTTTGCCGCGTTTACGCACGATAAAGGAGATGAAGACTACGACAGCCAAGATTAGCTCACATATATCAGTAGGAAAGGCGGTTCTTACCGATCAGAAGGGATTGTGCATAGAGGTGTGTACGGCTTCCAATCCCAAGAGCTTCAATGCCGTCTGTCGTGAAGCAAGACTGGGCCATCGTAAGAGGATTGAATTCTACTGGACATCATGCTCGGCCTCTCGTTCTTAAGCAAGGCGGAGACACCGCAAGTATAATCTAGTTTGGAAGAACCCTGGCTCATGTTGTTGGTCATGCGCTCAACTTCACTAGTTTTCGTCTGGATAGCAGAAAGGCTATGGTGCATCCCCCTGTTTCATCCACGTTTCGCATCTGCCCCGCTGGGCCATACAAACTTGAAAAACTGCGGAATGACAGAAGCCTAACTTCACAAATTCGACGAAGCCAGCACCACTTCGAGGAACTGGGGAGGTCATTTTTAGAATAGATGCGGGTACATGCAGTGTCGAGCGTTTGAAAAAGATGTGTATCTGTGTGAAAACTGAAGACAAGACATGGGAGTTCGGATGCAAGATTGTTAATGTCCGACTCGACTATTGTGATACAGGCGCTTAACTTCACTGGTGCCGTGTTGGCAGAACGACTGTTATTCATCATCCCCGTTTCCTTTAAATTTCGCTGCTGGGCCACATGCAAAGCTGAGAGATCGGATGCGGGAATGCGCAAGGTCAACTCCGCGGAGGGCTCTTGATCGACGGATCGTCGAACTCTTTCAATTTGCTGGATAGATGCCGGTATATGCAGTGTCGAGCGTTTGAATGTGGTGTGTGTGAAAGTTAATGTGAGGTGGGCAGCCAGATGCAGGGCATGTCGATGTCACGGATTCATCGTACCCACCCGAAATGCCCTCATTACCACCGAACGAACCAAATGCTTGCGTTTCAGCGGAGGTTGGACCATACAGCGTACTCTTTGATGCGCTGCAACCGGATGATGGACTGAACGACAACTAGGAGGAGAAGGCAGTGGTGCAGAATCTGGACGGTTGAAACTCTTTGAGGATGTAGTGGAATTCTGATGTTCACATCAGAATTCACCCCCCAGAGAAGTAAAAGTAAACCCAGATCAGTAGCTCCGTCAAGGCGATGAATGAGTGATGACAGATTGGCGACAGGATCGGCGAGTGTTGGTCATAAGGCAAACGGAAAACAATAGAACTGGTGAATGTGATAATAGATTGGCGACGAGATCGACCCAGTAAGGCAAACGCGGTGTCCTCAGCTACGCTCTTGCCCTCCTCTTTGTAAACACCAGGTAAACGCGTCTTAACAGTATTAGCCGTATGTGATTCCTTCTTGGGTTTCTAGCTGTGCTAAACTATTAATTTGAACACGTCTCAGGAAAAGGGAGTACACACCTAAGAAAACGAGACAGCCGTGGATCCAGAGTGAGCTTGTTCCCCCGCGGCCGCAGTAGACCTCTTCAGTCAGTCAAGCTGGTCTTGTGTGAACTTAGAGGAGTTCTTAAAACCACTGGCGGGAACGTGCATAGCGCGTCAAAGTGGGCGCCATATGCAGAACATGGACAGGGTTTAACAATAGGAATCGGAAGTACGAAGGGCAGAGGGGAAACGGGCGTGTCTAAGAATCCGACTGATTATGCCATTGAAGTCTCGCAAACTTCTTAACATAGACCCTGCTTACAGCTTGGGTTGAGAGTTGGTGGGTTTTCATCATGGGGAAGAATTGGGAAAGAAGCTTACACACCAGGCAGCTGAGGCGAAGCTGATTCTCTACTTGAGGATAAGTAGAACTTGTCGACCTGCATGGCCAACGTGGACGATGAGGCTTTCGCTACGCTTGAAGAAACGAATTGTTTCTTGGAGTCATGACTCGAAACTTGCTCGAAAGACAAGTTGTGCATATTGCGGTGCTGCTGAGAACTTTAGCAGTCATCCTGGGTCACCGCTTTTCTAGACAAAAATCGTGGAGATTCATCAGCAAAAACCCTGGGAACTGGTAGACATTGTAAGTCGGTGAAATCCGAGGGAGACGTTACAATATGTAACATGCGTTACAACGCGTCTACAATCTGTTCACCATAGCCGAAATGGCTTGTGGATGTTGCAACTATGTCACCCGCTCCTTACCATTCCTTGCTACTTTACGGGACTTAAACGTTTTTTCAACATGTCAGAGTCACGGGAAGGATCGGATCCAACCAACACGGTGGCGCCGCCTTTTCCCATTCCACCTCGCTCAACTTGAACCCTCTTGAACCCTCAACCACCCAGCCTCGCAACGTTTCACTGTACGACGGCGCTCAACGGAGCTACTGTCTCTCTAGGCTCAGCTTCCTCTCAGGATTGCGCCGCCTCCTCGCCATCTCGTCAGCCCTCCGCCTTTTCCATCGATGTTGAACGTCCGAATTCGGAAATTTTTGGACCTGTGAACTTTTCCCTCAACGTCAAACTTCACGCTCTCCCCTCCTTCCCCCCCGCGCAATGTCTTCATGATTGGGTATGTGCTTGGCCAGCACAAACTCACTCATGATGACATTGACATTGACACATTGCATTTATGGCAGAATCTTTACATCAAAACCCCAACAAATCTGTCAACCCCTCTGTGGCACAATGCAGCCAGAAGACCCTGGCCGCCCGACGACGCATGCAAAGTATACGGTGGGCGGTAAGTATTGGAGAGTGCGACGTGACCTTTGGATGACGACGAAGGAAGGTGACGTCGGGGTGGGCGTGGGGGTATTTGGAGGTGGTGACGTGGGGCCTCCATTTCGATGTGAAGGAAGTTGTCCATGGGGGTAACGCCATTTCGAGGTACGTGGACTCACACCATTTCCGTAGCTTTCACTGATAACACAAGTTTAGACCATCAACTGGTACTCGCAAGATACTGGTATTCAGCGCGATTGCTCTGAACATCACGAGGTGACCCTCCCGCTTCGCTTCTTTATGAACGTGTTCTCAAGTTCCTTCACTCCAGTGATTGCATACGTCGCTTCTAATGTGTGTTGTTCATTCACTCTGACACAATTGTTACTTAACTATCTTATCCAAGGAACATTTTGATTCTACAGGAGTGATGAGGGAGATGACGATATGGTTACCGTCTTTGGCGGCACAAATGTGGGCGCAAGCGGCTGAAGATTACGAGAAGCGTAGGCTATTTAGTACCGTGCAGGCTGCAACCATATTTAAATGAATCTTCCTGTACATATGCATATCCCAATTGAGATTGTGGCGACATTCTATCTTCATACAAATCCACTTGTAATTGGCTTGCAAGTTGCAACCTGATAAAATAGTGCAATTATTGTGTGACATTACAATGCCGCTACTGTACTATGACAATGTATCTTGTAAAATATCCCTCAGCGATGTAAGCGGTGATAACTGATTGCACTCATTGTAAGGTCGTTGCGAGCCCTTTTGATCCTTGTCGTCTGGTAGCAACTGAATCCAAGGTGATCAAAATAGTCACGGGTTTTTGCTGATGTTTGGATAGCCCAAGGATTTAAATATTTAAGGGCGGAAGGGTCAAAAGCGGAAGCAGAGAGGAAATCAAGCCGCGATTGATAAGTCGGACTTCGAAACATCCTTGCCTCATCATCCTAGGTCACCACTTCTTCTTGTATAACTCTGTGCGTATCCCTAATGCTACTGCGAATTTTGCTGATATCTTCTTAGAATCTCTTGAATTTCTCGCCGTAACAATGAAACTTACCGCCCTCGTCACCGTCATCGCGGGCAGTATGTACTGGTCTTCGTACGTTCCAACTCCTTCGATGCTCTGATTGCCTACTGACATGCACAATTCCTTTGAAAATAGTCCAAGCAGGCGCAGTTCCTAATACCGAGCTCCTAATAACGAGCAGCCTCTCCACCCAACGTCAACAACCCAGCTTACAAACACCTAGGCTTTGGACTCCTCGTCCCCAACCAGGCGGACTCCACAGCATGGCTTCCTGTTCCCCACGCTGCTGGCTCAGCAGGGGAAAACGGACCTGCTCAGCACCACCCGTGCGGAGGACGTGACCGATTCAGGAACCGCATCCAGGTAAAGACCTTAGAAATTTCCGTGGTGCGTTTGGATGGCCGTTGAAGGAGCCTTTTTCCACCACCCTCACCACCCGCACCCTCACCCGCCCCATGAAGAACACCCCAGAAAGCACCACCACGAGCACCACCACAAAGGTCCCGAGGGTGAGCACGGCGGCGAGGATCGCTTCCCCACACTTCTCCCCATCGTCGCCAGTGACCACCGCTCCCATAAATCCCTACTCACACGGCTACCAGTTCCACCTCTTTGAGAACAACAACAACTTCGGAGTCAGCGCGCACTCAACGACATTGTCACTTGTCGCGTTGGGCGCTCTCAATGTGTTGAGAAGTGCAAACGTTTCTGCGCAAGATTACTCTTGAAAGACAACCTGCGACATCAAGTCGTATTGTTACCACAGACGCCTGTTTTCTGCGTTGTGGGTGTGGAGTTCCCTCCATCATCCTTGCCCGGTCGAGGCAAAGTCCACGATCACAACAGGGGCGTTCTTTGCCGGCACGGGCCATCCGACGACAGAAAATCAAAACTTTACCGCCCATTCGAGGTAAGTACTTGTCCACACTTTGATAACTTGTACCCATTTTGCTAACTTCTCACCTCGTAGAGATTTCGAGTCATTGGCACTTATCTTTCTCCTTTGAAAGTGTGATCCCTTCTGACAACACTTAGGTGTGCTATTCATCCTTCGGAAAGCGGAGTGGAATATCGACCACGGCAAACTATTGATAGTTTTAGTTGGCGCCACCACTGGCCAGTACCACCTCCTTTTCGGTCTTCCCTACCTGAAATTAGGTGGTCGTCTTGCATCACCCAATCTCACTGTGTATGCTCCCATCGTCTCCCTCGCACAATCTCAACCTGCTAATAACTCTTCAGAACAGGCAATGAAATCCTCCGTCCCCACCCTTGATTTCGAACAACGTACTAATCTGCACGTCGGCTCTCTAACCGTTTCCTCCCACAATAACTGACTTGGTCAACGAAGCCCTCCGTGTCACCATGTCTGACCAGCTCAGATCATGAACCAACAAGCTGAGCTTCAAGTTGAGAGCTTGAAGAACGAGACTGAATCGTTCAACGTTGGAGAGGTGCCGAGTGATGAATGGGAAAGGCTCATCACGCAGAAACATGGTGAAGTGCGGATGGAACGCCTGTCTACTGTGTATCTACTGCGAGGCTCTTGCCAAACACAACCAAACATACATCCTCAGTGTTTGGAGTGTCGAGGCCCGACACTCCAACGTGGAGTGCAGGAACAAGGTTGAGGACAAGAGGAGGGAGAAGACAGAAGAAGTTGAGGGGTCAAATTGGTACAGCAGATCGGTGAGCCTGAACCTGACCAGTAAGAAATTGGGGCTAACTCGTCCTTTGTACAGCAGGCACGATTGCAGCACAGCAACAGGTATCAGGACCATTTCAGTCTCGCTTAACGCCTGCGGTTCTTTGTCTTCGTTGAATTTCAACACGATCGGTGGACAAGGCGAGAAACATCAGGGACGAAGGATCAACACAGCGGTGGGGACTCGCACCATAAGTGTGGCGGGGACTCACACAACGGGCGTGGTGGAAACTGACACCACCACTGACCAGCAAGACTGCTGGAACTTGCACCATAACAAACTGGACAGTGCACCCTCACATCGACGGCGGCACAATCGTCAAGCTCACGTCGAACTCTCCCATTGGCTGGGTCGGTCTGACCCGATCGTCAATGTATCATGGATGGTTACAAACAAGTTTTGAAGACTTGGGATGAGTTCTTTTAAGTTTTTCCTCTATTGGCGATTTGGGGAATTGTGTTGCTTCCACAACGCGATTGGAGTGAAGTGATGTCTCTCAATCCCCCTCAACCCTCCTGTCTCCGAAGCACTCTTCTTTCTCTCCTCTCTTCCTTCCTCCGGTCTACCTTCCACCCGCTTTTTCTGACTTTTCACGATGCCGACCCTCTTCCCCCAGGATATGCACATATACATCCTCCAAGGTCACCTGTACACCATCCGCTGCACCCGTGTCCCACACAATCGCCCTATCCGGTACCAGGATGCCACTCTGGGGTGAAAGAGGGAATGTTGACAGAGTCCTCGATTCCAGTGCAGCTGCCAGCCATTGCTGTCTTCGACCCCACCCCTTCAAGAATAAGGTAGAGGATGAAATCGAGGAAAGAACTTGTGGCATTGATCGGGATGCGGCGGGGGCTTTCAAATCGTACGTACGTCCAACCCATGATGATCCGACTGTCTACTTAATGTGCTCTCAACCTCAAAAAAGCTTATTTAAGCTGGCGCATTTTCACGTGTACTCTTAGTGACGAGCGTGTCTCCACCAACAAAACAATACAAAAAATCAATAACATGGCGTCAAGTAACAGACTAGTGCTTTGAGCACCCCAAGCCCACTCTGTCGCACGGCTCTAGGATCCTCTCATGGGGATAACAACACTGTCCAGCACCACAATGGAGACGTAGACATAACGGACTACGCAACGCTTCAAGGAGAAGACGTGACGTGGTAAAGGATGGAAAGCAGCACGACGAGCATCATGACCATCATGGGAAATCCCACCATCGAGCGCCACTCTTTTGACGACTTTGGAGGACGAGGTTGCGTTGGAGGTTCCGTTGGGTGTTGACTGGGAAATGAGAACTATGACCCTTCGTTCTATACATATGTACGTTTCCTTTGGCTGGTCGTTGTTCAGATGTGACTTACTTACATCAACAAAGGTTGTAAGGTACCCGAATTGCCAGCAATCCACATCGTCGTGTTACAGCTTGATGAAACTCTGATAACATCCAATCAGCTGATCCCACCGTTGACAACAAATGGGGTCTAGTATATCTTTCTTCATCCCTTTTGCCTTGTCATTCTTTAACCTGCTCTGAAGGACCCCCGCTTATCCATCAGGAAACGCGTGCAACTGGCATCGACCAAGCAACATACTAGTAAACGTGGAACTTTCAGCATCATTGATATTTTGACTGGCGACATTCCTGTTGTTCACAATCATTTTTACAAAATGTCTTACTGGGGCACAGGATAGATCTGTCAATGAGCATGACTCCTCTGAAAAGGGGCAAAGGCCATACAGGTTTCTAATTGGCCTAACAATGTCGCCACTGATCTTCAAGTTCTAAATACCTTCACGAGACGACTCACTTCGTATCCGATGCATAGTATCGTAAGTATCAGGTTGTTCAACCATCTAACCCCACACGTCTGAGAGATGTCGCTGGGACGAGTTCGAGAAAACCAATTTTGTTGTTCTACTTGACACAAGGGAACATCAGCCTACTGATTAAGTAGCAAAATACGATATACAATTAACGAAATGTCGTCCCAATGAGTTTTCCGCCGGCTGATTCAATTTCCAGTTATGATGGGGAAATTTTCCATATTCTTCTTTCAGTAGGGTCCAGGAATCGAGGAGGGTTTTGATCCTCAATCGTAACACCCTCCAGGGGTCCCGTAGACCAAGATGTTTGTCGACCCAAGAACTGATGTAAACCAAACTCCCAGATATTTCCGAATTCCTCTGACAATGGAATGAGGAAATTGGAAAAAAAAGGCAAGCATCTGCGGTAAGGCGTACTGCGAGATATGGTTGTTTAATTGCTTCCCAATGCTCCATTTCGGTAAGGATGTCCCATAAGGAAAACCAATCCTACCAAATGGTTTAGATCAGAAAACATAGAATTGAAATAACGATACTTGGTGTGGAGGCGGCGGTCTGAGTCGAGCAATAATCTCGCGGAGGGACTTGGCCCATTCAACTGTACCGTCGGCGGATTCAGGCTCACTGTAAGGCATCCACGGCAAACCGGTAAAGCGGCCATACATTTCCTGAGAAAGATGGTCACTCTTGAAGTATAGATGTATCCTTTGAATTGGCTTGACATCGGAAATCTTTGGGTTAACTCGGGCTCGGGAACGAATTAATGTGTTGATTGACGAGGGGCCGGTGATTGCATTAACGTTCGCGATATGAATTTCACTCAGGGAGGGAGTTATGGGCTGATTCCCGTTCTTCTTACTAACAGTGAGACCTTTGATATCGGCCTGCGAGAGGGCGTGGACTTCCAAATGGATAAGTGAGGCAGTCTCTTCCAGCAATTTTAGTAGCGAGCCCCTGACGATCGGACAGTTTAATATGAGCTTGCTTAGACTGCACCCTGATCTCGTTATCAACGAGGTTATTGGGTCTATCGTAAGATTGTCAAACTCGATGAGAAGGTTGATGAGATTCGGGAGGACGAGAGTGTCGAAAAGCGCTATGGGAAAGGCTGGGCCGTCTTGACACCCTTTGAGAAGTAGCTGTTGTAAATCCATATGTCGAACAATTCCATGGGGCGTCCCGTTGTTCACAATTTTAGTAAAAGTACACGTTTCCATGTGCGGAGCATTTGAGAAGACTTTCCAGGCATAATCAAGGTTGGGCAGATTGATGGTAATTGTTTTGAGTTGGCTCCACGGCAAAACTAGCCTAGAAAACTGGTCGCCGCATAAGACGCGCTTCGACATAAAAGAAACGCCACGAAGCTGAGGAGCAAGGGAAAATACTGAGGTGTTATTGATCTGTGGAGTCGCAGTTGTAAGCGTGAGAGTACGAAGGTTGCTAAGTTTTGATGCGAATTCCAGAGATAGCACGGAATGCCTCCCACTGAGACTCAATTTTTAGTTCCCCAATTTGATTGGAGTGTTTTACAAGTGTAGCTAGCAGCCGACTCGGCTTCGCGCATGCGCCTAGGTTGATGGAAACGTCGATTGAGAGGGGCAGCCCACCCGCCCGCGCGAAATGTGTTTTCACTGAGGAAGGGTCGACTTCATGGGTCATCCCAGCATAGATACGTGGGGGACGGTTCCAGAGACGGGGAGTATTCAATACGACGTGGCGCCAGCGGCGACAGACTTGCGCTAGACTCCATTGTCGACGTAACATGCCAGAGGAGGTTTTGATGTCGTCTGCGACGTAAATCGCAAATATTTCTGATAAGAGTTCTGTGGGGAGCCGACGAATGGGGGCCACGAGAGATATTTGATAGAATACAAAGCGACGGTATTCTTCAAGCCGTCGAAGAATTGTTTGACGAACTTCTAGCGAACGTCTGTCCATCTCCTCGAGGTGGACAATTCGTTCCTCTGTTTCAGCAATGATCCCTCGCGTAACCGATTGAAGTTGCAAGGGTTCAACAGAAGGAATTTCAGGAGGGGGATTGGGCATCGTTCCAGTTGAGGACCCACAACTGAAACACGGAGAATTTTCGAACGTGTCCATGTTCCCGGTCAGTGCCACACCGGCAGCGTAATTTGCAGGACCCTGGTTCTGGCGTGTAAACTTGGAAGCGTCACACTAAGCAGTGGCGGCCACGGTGACTCCCAATCGCGCTTGACAATTCGACGATGAGAGAGGTGATGGTAAATGTCTGTAAAAGTAAAACACCTCTATCTAATCAACATATCTTTGGCACGTGTCCCGACGTCCTTTCAAGCTCTTCGCCGTTGTATACTAGTGGGTAACGACTACGCAGCTTATCCTCCATGGCCTCTGGGGAAAAGTCTGAGTCGAATCTACAGGATGTCTTCCACCGTCTCGTTCGTGCCCTCGGCGGACGAGGGGAGGCGACGGCGGCTCCAACCACATTAACGACGCCGCAGCAGACTCCGACTACAGACGTCGAAATGGGTCCCGAACTGAAGAGAGTGCCTAGCAAGGCTTCTTCAAAGTCTAACAGAAATCATTCCAGCATTTCTGAGCGTCTTAAAAGTTTCGGGAAAGACTTGGGAATGTCCAGGAGGGGAAGCACAGCAAAACCCTCTGATAGCCCACTCTCACCAAGGACGACACTCGTCACGATTCCTGGTACTACAACAGGATTGGCGGAGGCAGGTCCATCCCAGATTCAGTCAGGTCCTGCGCCAATCAGCCATGCAAAGTTGTTGAGCATGGTAGAGGAGGAATCAGCGGCCGACACCCCTCCACCTGGTACGGAGGAGCCTCCGGAGCCCACCTCCCTGGCTCAGAGGATTCAAATGCTAGTCGACTCACTTCCTACACCGAACTCAGACATCTCTCGCTCACCTCGTATCACAAAACCCCCTGCTCGAGACCCCAGCGGACGTCCCATTCCCCCTCCAAATCCCACACCAATCAAAGATTCACGCTTAAAGGCTTTTCTCAACAGTGCCACCATCATGAATGGTTCAAGTAATAAAGGAATGCCAAGTATCTGGAGCATTCTGGAGAGTTTGGGAGCACCCCCGCATGACGGCAACGACCAAACGGGGGATGGTAACCCCCAACACGAACCTGGAGAGGGCGACAATGAAGGTGACGAAGAACGAGATATCTACTCGGACAGCTCCAGCGTCATGATGTATTCTCCGCTGCTGCCGACCAAGGAAGATCTTGTTGAGCTCGCTGAGCTCGTGGTGCTTGAGGCGGGGCAGGAGGTTGAGGTGGCCACAGGGGCGTCCGGCTGGACGACGATGTGGCCGTTTTCTGCGTGGAATCCCCCTAAACAGCAGCAGCCGCTCGTTATGGCCCCAGACAGTCCTCATCCTCTTGGACGTTCGAATGTTGGTGGAAAGAAGAGCTCCGACAGCACTGCCAGTGACGGAAAGGTCAAAACCCAGAGTCGTCCTCGTGGCTGGGTTCCTTCGCCCACCAAGCTCTCCGTTCAGGCATTCTGGTGGGGTTATCGACTGTGAGTATCCTAGGTCCCACCTTAGTTCTGTTTTGAAACTCTGTTGCTCCAGATACCTCCCACCTCCAGTCCTGGCGGTCCTCAGCGACAAGACTCTCGAAGCTACGAAGCGCGCCGCAATGATCACCACGGCCCTCACCTGGTTCTTCAACAACCTTCCGATCACCTCTTTTCCTGCTCCTTTGCAACCTGCACTTCTGCTCCTTCAACGTATCGCTCCTTTCCTTGGGTACATCGGCACCTTCATCTCATGGAGTTGGAGCACTATCAAGAGTTACGATGTCGGTTAGTGGTTCCTTCTTACCTCATCTTGTGTATAGTCTCATATGGGTTACAAATAGGCTTCGGAGTCTACCTGACCGCAACCTGGATTCTTCCAATCGCCTTGATCCCCGGAACGTGGTACGAGAATGATTTCCCCAAATCGCCAACGCAGTCCCCTATTCCTCTTCCGCCTGTCTCCCTTCCAGGACAACTATCCTCAGGATCACCGCCTCCTTCATCCAACACACCAACAATACCAAGTTCACCATCAAACCCACCTACTATACCAACACCTACCTCTCCGCCACCCATCTCTCCGCCACCTATCGTGTCACCCTTGCCGACACCTGCTTCGCCAATCATACCAGCTACCCCAACCAGCCCTCCAGTCGAGGTCTCATCCGTGCCCGCCTCCATTCACCCTCCCATCCCAGCAACTCCTGAAGAACTACCCCGTGTTCCGCCCATCGTCTCCCCAGGTTCTCCGTTGATGTTCCAGCTATTGCAGAGTAGGAAGGTCCCTACTGTACCCCTGCCTGAGGAAAACCCCACTTCTAGCCAGGTGACGAAACGGCGAAAGGGGAAGGAACGGGAGAGGAAGGTTAAGGATAAAGCGAAAGCTTTGTTCACTCGGGGGAATTCCAAGTGATTTGGGTCACGGTGATCCCCTCGCTCCTCGCTGGACGCTTCCCCATTCTTGATTTGCGTCATCGCAGCGGGCGGATCGGGAGCATTCTGTATCTTCCTCGTGGATCTTTTTGATGATTATGACCTTGACGAACTTTTCACACACCTACTCCTTGTCGACGAAGGTGCTTCACTCTGCCCCTCACATACCCCATCCCACCCAAACTTCAAGTTCACTCTTGCCATGTGCCTTAGATCGGTATTCCTTGATCTCCCATGAGCTTATGCGGCCCCGCGCCCCACCTCAGGCGCGAGTCCCTCTATACACCAGAACCCAGGCTACCGCGAATTCCACCCAAGTTTTCACCTGTGCTTTGGCGTGGATGCATATTTCCCGCTTCTCTCAATGGGGTGGTCAGAAACACTTTGTAATCATTCTTGTACTGTAGGACGATGTAACGTATCATATTGCTTGACAACTTTGTCGATATTATTACTTTGCTCAAAGAGCTCTTCAATCAGCAAAATATCGATGTGGGCGGTAAGATGGAAAATATGCAGCACCGTCATAAGCTACCGTTTTGGCCTACTCAAGCTCATACTTCATCTATTTTTTTAAAAATTTTGAGACCCAACCTCATCAATGCTCGGGCAGCTTGGACTAACGGGCCGTAATCAACATTGCTCCAGACACAACACGTCCATGTAGTCTTCTCCAGTAAGTATTCATATTCGTAGGTCAACCGTCCTTCCGGAGCTGATAGATCCCACCACATATATAGATCGTTATCATGGTCATCACAAGGTCATCAGAATCTCAACCTCAACATGTCCATGTCAGCATTTGAGGCTATACCTCAACCTTGTCTCAAGATGTCCGCATCTGAGGTTATACCTCAACGTTCAAACTTGGGTGCCTAGCACTCGCAGCTGACCTTCCATCGGATTCCGGAAACTATGACAGCTTTGAAATTTGGGCTTGATACCGTACTTGCGGAAGTTTGGCTCTAAATGCAGCCTTGCAGTCCTGACTTGACTTCTAGGAATTCCCATCTACAATCGGTGCCGGTATGACGTCTCCGGTCAGTCCGTCATCGTTTAAAAGAAGAGCAACGCAAGACCTCACTCTTCATCACCCCCAGATCCATTTCTCTGACAGCGTCTCACAATGGTTCTTAAACTCTACGGATTCCACCTCTCCACTTGCACTCAAACCGTTGCAACAGTGTTGCACGAGAAAAACGTTCCGTTCGAGTTCATCCCAGTCGACATTAGCAAGGGCGAGCAGAAGGCCCCAGAATACCTCGCGATCCAACCATTCGGACAGGTTCCCTACATCGTGAGCTTCGATCTCTCTCCTTATCACGCAACTGCTTCATAGGATGTCCGACTTCAGGACGACGATGGATACATCCTGTACGAAAGTAGGGCCATCGCTCGCTATATCGCGGCCAAGTACGCCGATCAAGGAACACCCCTCCTTCCAAAGGATCCAGAGGCATACGGGCTCTCCGAGCAAGCCGCGTCGATTGAAACCTTCAACTTCCATCCACATGCGTCCAAAGCCGTTGCCGAAAACGTGTTCAAAAAGTGAGCCGATTTTATGGTCTTGCCACATTGTATCGCGTTCTGACACAGTTTCCCCCCCAAGATACCGTGGATTGACCCCAGACCCTGCGGTTTATGAGGCAGCAATCTCCGCCCTGGACAAGCATCTGGATGTGTATGACACAATCCTCGCAAAGCAGAAATACCTAGCTGGAGATGTCAGTCTCACATCGTGTGTACCATCTGATGACGCGATACTTACCGATGTGTTTGCAGGAAATCACTCTCGCTGATATCTTTCACGTCGCGTACGGCTCATACCTCCCTGCGGCGGGGAGTAACGTCATAGAATCAAAGCCCAACGTCGATCGGTACGTGTCCATGGATCTGAGTGTCGTCGGCATGTTTAATGTGGCTTGTTATTCAGGTGGTTCAAGGAGGTTTCCGGAAGGGCTTCCTGGCAGGCGGTCAAGGATGGTGTCAAGGGTACCGCCTAAGAGTAATAGACATCATGTATTAGTTGCAAGACTGTCAACGTGGGCATGCCGAATGAATTCACACCTACCATATGATAGTCCGAATACGGCCAAGAGGTCTTCAAGTTAACCGTTGATTTTCGACGATGGGTTAGCGACGCAATTGCCTAAGCGCGGCAAACCCAGCTCAATTGTCTCGATCGGATGCAGTGAATGTTCTTTGTAAACACCACGTATACGCGTCTTCAAATTATCAGTCATATGTGATGCCTTATCGGGTACCTGGCTGTGCTAAGCATTGAACTATTAGATTGAACACGTCTCAGGGAAAGGAAGTACACACCTAAGAAATTGTTCCCCCGTGGCCGCAATAGACGTCTTCGGTCAAGTTCTTGTTGTGTGAAAGAGGCGTTCTTGAAACCACTGGCGAAAACTTCGTGCGTAGTGCGTTAAATTGGGTGGAGTACGCAGAACATGGAAGGGGTTTAACGACAGGAATCGGAAGCACGACGGGGCAAGGGGATACGGGTGTGTCTAACAATCCGACTGATTATGTTGAAGCCTGGCAAGCTAGACCCTGCTCACGGCTTAAATTGAGAGTTTTGTACGTTTTCATCATAGGGAAGATTTCGGAAAAAAGCTTACAAGCCAGGCTGATTCTCTACTTGAGGATACGTAGAACCTGTTCGCCTGCATCACAAGCGTGGACGATGAGGCTATTCTCTTAGATTTCGCTATGCCTGGAGGAACCGAGTCATGACTCGAAGTCCATATTGCGGTGCTGCTTAAAACTTATAGCAGTCATCCCAAGTCACCGGTTTTCTAGATAAAATCGTGGAGAATTTGGAGAGCTTCAACCAAGGATCAAGCGGAAGCATTCAGAGAGGATCAAAGTTTGGATCAAGCCGCAGCTGCGGAAACGCCATTGATAAGTCGGACTTCGAAACGCCTTGAGCCACAATCCCCCTTGCCCTCATCTCTTCTTGTATAACTGTGTGCGTATCCCTACTATTACCGTAAATTTTACTGAAATCCTCTTAGAATCTCTTGAATCTCTCGTCGTAACAACATCTTTTCCCAACATGAAACTTACCACGCTCGTTACCATCATTGCGGGCAGTACTGGTCTTCGTACGTTCCAACACCTTCAATGCTCCGATAGCCTACTGACATGCACAATTCCTCTGGAAACAGTCCAAGCAGGCGCAGTTCCCAACCCCGCGCTTTTAATAACGAACAGTGTCTCCACCCCCAACGGTGATAACTCAGCCTTCAAACACCTACGCTTTGGACTCCTCGTCCCCAACCGGGCGAATTCCGTAGAATGGCTTCCTGTTCCCCACGCTGCTGGCTCAGCGGGGGAAAACGGACCTGCTCAGCACCACCCGTGCGGAGGAAGTAACCGATTCAGGAACCGCATCCAGGTGAAGACCTTTGAAATCACCAATTTCTTCCGTGGTGCGTTTGGATGGCCGTTGAGGGAACCTCCTTTCCACCACCCTCACCACCCTCACCACCCTCACCACCCTCACCACCCTCATCACCCTCACCACCCGCATCCTCACCCGCACCCTCACCCGCCCCCCAAAGAACACCCTGGAAAGCATCACCACGAGCACCACCACAAAGGTCCCGAGGGTGAGCACGGCGGCGAGGATCGCTTCCCCACACTTCTCCCCATCGTCAGCACCACCGCTCCCATCAAGCCCTACTCACACGGCTACCAGTTCCACCGCTTTGAGCTCAGCAACAACTTCGGAGTCAGGCTCCATCGGGCCCTGATGGCCCTTGGCCCGTGGGAGGGCCGAGCTCTCGCATTTGTTCTTGGTAAGTTTTCTTTTTATATCTTTGGTTATCGTTTTGTTGCTGATTCGTGTATTGTGTAGGATGTGGTATCGGCGTCCTCTTGAGGATGTTCTGGGTCTTTGCGGTAGTGTTGGTCCGTCTCGTTAGGGGCAATAGGACCGTTGAGGCGCACGGGTACTCCCCTGTCGCTTTGAGTGCCGAGGATGTTATGGTCCCACCCCCCAACTATGTGTTTGAGGCGGACGTGAAGACTCCCATTTTTGTTGAGGACGTGAAGACTCCGGTTGTCGCTGAAGAGGTTAAGGAGACCAACGAGGATGAATCTAAGTGAAGAGGTGCTGAGCTCTTATTCAATCACTAGTAGTACCACAGAACGGACTTGATTTGTTAAATTGTTAGTATGATACAAATATATCCTCTCCTTCGTGAAGCTTTTTCGTTGCTTTCTCGACTCCGTCTGTCCTAGGCTCTCCTGATTTTGTCGCAACATAGATAAATTGTAAGACAGTTCCACGGAATCTTGGATGAGTGGGGTTCCACCAACGCGGGCTTCGACCTCATTTCGACGTATATATGATATGCCTTTGATCGAACTCGCGCCACTTCCAGTTCTTGTGAGGGAACTTCCAAGGAACTTCTCATATTTTTCTAAAAGCATCGATCAATAGTCGGATCCTCTTTTGTAAATGACTCCAGGAGTTCAGACTGAAATAGTCTCCATCCAAGGAATGGATGTAAGCTAAATTCTGGTATATATCCAGTGCTGAACACGAAGTTACAGGTTTTCAATATTTGTACCTGTTTATATCTGCCAATGTTATAACTCGCCATCAGCTAATTCTCTCCGACAGTGTTATGTCCTCGCATAATCTCGACAAGTTCTCAAGAATTCCAGGTGAAGAAGTTTGGGTGGAGCGGCAACCCTTTCTCCTCTCTCGTGGTTATCGTTTACGGCCACGGTGTGACCCAGACTGGGTGCCATCTTGGAAGTTACCAAGAAAAAAGCCAATCCAATATATTTCTGAATGTGAGGATGCCCTACGAACTGGTCTCGAATTCGTACGGTTTTTTAATATATCTCTCGGGGCTATCGACTTACATGTCTCAGAGTGGCAGAATAATGGACGCAGTCAGAATCCACGACGGCCCAGGGTCGTCATCAAGGAAGTCGCTACTTGGAAAGAAGAGATCTCAATTGCGTTGTACCTGTCATCGGAGGCCTTGCGGAAGGATCCTAGGAACTGCGCTGTGCCGATATTGGACGTTTTACTCCTCCCAGACACCGACGAGTTGGCTTTGATCTCCTTCCGTTTCGACGTGTAGGAGAAGTTGCTGAAATTATTCTTCAATGGTTGAAGGTAGTATCAAATGTTCTCTTTTTTTGCGTACCTTCTGCAATCTTTGTTTTTTAACAGGGCCTCGAGATGATGCACGAACATAATATTGCATATCGGTGCGACTTTCCTTGTATGAGGCTCCCTTCCTAGCTGACCCCTACACAGTGATGCATGCAGGTTGAACCTCATGATGGATCCTTCTCGGGTCATACCAGGGAGCTTCCATTTTGGGAGCTGGCGAACTGTTGATGGTATCCGCCCGATTGTTTGGCGTGAACGCTGGTCGGTTAGACCGGTCAAGTACTTTTTCATCGACTTTGATTTATCCCTTCGCTATTCATCCAACGTTAATCGTTGCGAGGTTGGGCAGATTGGACAGGATCGTTCGGCGCCTGAAATGCTGACTCCTAACATTCCGTACGACCCTTTCAAGGCCGACGTATATCAGTTAGGAAATGTCATTCTCAACATGATTGCGGTGCGATCTCTGCTGTTTGGTATTACAAATTCTGACTGATTATGTAGGAATATGAGGAGGGTCTTGAGCTGTTCGAGGTCGTTGGGAAAGCTATGACCAAATTTGACCCGGACAAGCGGCCTCTTGCATCTGATGCCGTCCAGCTATAGAGACTCTCATCGTCGGTCTGACCTCATCTTCCTTGAAACGTAGGGTCTGGCGGATTGGTGATATCAGTCTCGGGACTTTTGATCGCTTTTTGGTCACCTATTTCGGGGCAACTCGTTTCTTTTAGGTCACCAGACTGTAAGGCTGTCGAGGATAGGAAGTGTAACTCCATTCAAACCTGCAGCCCATCGTCGAGCACAATGAGCTTCCCTCAAGGCCATCCTGCTGCTGCTTAGGGTGTGGTTCCCCATGCGCATCCTGCAAATCCTTATCATCTCGGCGGGAGAGGTCTAGATAAAAATGAGTACTTATCTATCCTCCTCTTTACATCAGATTTTCCCTGAAAATGATTATTGTTTAGGTTCGTTTGGCGAAATGCCTGGTTGCCGACAGACCCAATCGCAAACGTCCAACCTGTCGCTCAAACTTACAGCAGTGGGCATCTGAACTCAGAACTGAATGATGAATGATGGTGTTGATACGTAAATTTCAGGTCGACCATCATTCTCAGAGACCGATTTTGCTGCGGCACGGATCAGCTCCGAGGAGTGGTTGAGACCCCAGTATGTTCTTTTCTGTATGGTCGTCATTCCCTGCGCTGACATTTTGTATTAGGCCCTTGTAATTTTTTTTTTAGATTCACACCCTGCTAATCTACACTAGAACACCAGCAGCAAGGTCACAGCACCCAGTACGCTACCCAATGGGTCACAACGTGTATTTCAAGGCAAATTGCTCCTACGAACAGATGTATCTCATTCTCTCCCTTCTTTTGCAATTCTTTTGTGCAGATTGGCGTCGTCTCAACCAGTACTATCCGGTGGATCCCAGTCGACAGTCGAGTATTCTCAGGCTCGATTTCCCGTTGGAACACATGCTTTTGGGCGGTAAGAAATAAAATACTTCTTCGCATCTTTCGTCAATGTGACGATAGCACCAGGCCATTTGGCAGTGGAGGTTACTCTGATTCTTACATGTCTGGTGAAAGCCACGGGTCTTCCGGAAGCCTCTACAACCCGTCAGTTCGAAGCCAGGTGAGCGGAAGCCAAACTGGCAGCATTGCACGAGGGGGCGCAGCAGAAACCGACGACGATGACATCTATGCTTGAGCTCCAATTTTCGCCTCTACCTATGCCCACTTCATATGTCCCGTTCTTTGGCTATAGCTGTCTTCCCTTGTACCATCGGCATCTTCTTATCTGGCTTCCATATACGTGTGTCTGCTTTTCTCCAGTGGTCTGGCGTTGTAGTATCCCTTCGGGAAAGTTCCTCTTACCAATTACGTTGTAATTCGATGATATACGCTGCATCTACTCTTTATCTCATTCAAAGTTAATAGTTTGGTGAAGACAAATTCGAGGTAGTAAAAATTGAAAGGGCTATTGTCGCCACTACCGTCCATGTGCGCAAAGTGTAGCAGCATAAGCAGCTTCGTAGGTTCATCATTAACGCCGCGTCACTGTTGTCGTCTTTGGACTGGGGCGGTATTTGGCCCGAAAACTCTGTAGTCATCCCGCCTGAATCGATGGAAGCCTGGGCAGGGTGAGCATAGTTGGTGCCAAACATAGATGGTGGACTTTGGGTGGACTTGCGAGCCTCTATGTATTTGCATGCGCAGTTGGACAACTTCATTGGGAGCTGCGCTCACGATTTCACCGTGTTTTACCCTGACCGACGACCGTCTGTGTCGAACGCCCTCAGAGGTTAGAACCCAGCGCGCCGACTTGGCGCCGACAGACGCATCTTCACAATAATGAGGAGAGTGAGCGTCAACAAAGAAACTGGTTGGTGGCCAGCAAACCGTGTTTATTCGCTCAAAAAACGTTGCAGGCTTCAAGCTTCGTATCACAGGGACGAGATTCCCAAAATCCTGAAGCTGAAGACTATCACTCTAAAGTCCCAGATTTTATTTAACAGATAAGTATATCAACGCACATGAGGATGAAAGATACTACGCAGACAACACAGAAGAAAAAGAAAAAGACTAGAATGAAAGAGAGAAACGTGACGATAGAAATGTGGCATGAATAGATGAGATAGATGGATAGCCAGATAGATCATCACCAGCCTGTCCGCAATATCTATCCTAGAAATCGCCTTTTAATTTGTTAGCGGGGGGTTGGTCCGTAATTCCACAACGCTACTCGTTTGGTTAATTGAGAACTCGCAACATCACATCATTTAAATCCAATCCAAAAGGTGGAAGAGGCAGATGCCCCCTATCACGAGTCACTCGGTCGACTATACCCTCCTCTCCCACCATAGCTCTGCATCGGCGCCCTCCCGGACTTGTCGGCAACCTCGGTCGTTCATACGAAATAGCAGCACCTCCAGGGGGAGGAGCAGCATCCCAAGGGGGTTCAGGGATCTGAATGCTGGACCGGGGGTTGGGTAGGTAGGTCGGCCATAGGCCAAAAAAAAGATTTTTGGAACCCTCTACAAGATAGTCCTAAATTGGTTTTCCAAGGTGATTTACAGTATTCCTGCATCTAGAATATCATTGTATAGTACATTATCTTGACTGGATATTATATTTCATTATATCCAGCCCAATTTCTGGCTTCAAAATTGTTTTTCACAGTCTAATCTTCATCAAATTTTTGTCTAATGTTTTAATCAATCACAATTTACTGACAAACAGTTAGAGACCAGTTCTTGACACCAATTGGTATGCTGTGTGACCTGATTTCAAAACTTGAATCATCTTGATGCTTTCGACACATCAGACACTCTAAACGGATGCCTGTGCAGTGTGGTATTGCACTCAGGATGCAATGGCTTGGTAAAATGGTTGGATGTGAGACTCAACAGGTGAGTATCAGTCTTGCACAAGTTAATCACTACACTCACTTATTTTTTAGTACCACCTACAATGTGTTGCATTGGAGATAGCCCCACGAAATTGGGTATGTGAAGCAAGAGGACTCAGATCCACCGATCCAGTACGTTGAGTCCCACGGGTGGGGGGGGGGAGGTACAGCCACCACCGGCTACCCGGCTAGAAACTTCTCCGAAGTGTGTCCTCCTTTGCCTTCCACATCACTTACATTCTGAGGTCTCCGCTGGTGTACCAAACTCTTGTATAATAACTTGATATAGCACAGTATGATACCATTTGCCAGTTCCAGCTGAAAAAGAAGAGAAAACGGCCCCAATCTTCTCCAACCATACCAGGCACCTCCCAACATATACTTTATGGCCTCGAACATTGCTACATGAATAAAGATAGTAATTCAATTGAGTTAATACTTTTATTTGTCTTGAGAAACCTCTAGCCTCGAGTCCAGTTACACTTCACCAAGACCAGTCTGAGCCCAATGCCAGTCACATTGCCAAAGCACAACAGTTACATTTATTCCTCCCATTCAATAACAAGCATGTTCTATTGAATTAAATCGTATTCCGCTACTAGACGTAATAAAATAGTGGTCGAGCATGGGACTGAGGTCGGCGTCGACCAAGCGTCGACTTGCGTTTCCGAAGCTCGGAAATAGCCGCTGTCAGTGGCACGTGACAGATCGGACGTCCAGCATCAGTGGATCTGAGTCCTCTTGATGTGAAGCCTTAGAGGATGAGAGTGATCATGATGATGATGTCATATTGCCATATATAGGCATGTGCCTGATTACGTAGGTAGGTAGGTCAAGCACACAGGGCCTTACAAAAAAATTCGACCCCAGCTACTTTTTTTAAATTCTTGAACCCCCTTGCAGCATCCTCATCCGCCCTATCCCTCCTATACTCCCTCTCCCACCACCCCGTAACAGAGCTACTGCCCGTCGTAGGCGGAGGCCCAGCAGAACGGTCATAAAAGCTGCTACTGGCACTCGAAGGCGGTGGACCAAACGGCAAAGTGGAAAGCGGTGCCGAGGGTGGGTAGTCGGCTCCTGGCCTTCCCCCTCGTGGGTAATACTCCGATGTATTGGGTGGTCCTGGACCTGAAGCGGATGAAGGTGTGCACATGTGACATGCTGTCAGACATCGGATCCTCGGCCCGTGCTGTTGTGGAGGGACTGTATAGTCCACACCCACAACGCAGAAAACTGACGTCTGTGACGACCCAAGCATGGTAGTCTTTTGCAGAAATGTTTGTACTCCTGAACCAGGTTCAGAGCGCCCATGGGATGGGTGACAATGTGTGTTGACCACTGTGAGGCATCATTGGCATTTTGCCGGAGCACGTTTCGTGCACCAAACGCTCTCAGCACAGTGAAATAAGCTGAAGGTGGCGCGGGTCTCGGGAGGGACGGAAGCATATGCGATAGTCCAACGGAAGGCGACAACACAGAAGAAAATAGTGCGGAGATCTCGTTTCATGACAATTTTACGAGCATCGGATGATGGAGGCGAAGAAGATCAGTCGAAATGAGAAGGAAGACAAGCCATGTTGCCACACACACACACATGAGACCTCAGAAAGCTGTAAAAAGCGAGTCCACTCATTCCTACGGTAGCAACAAGGGCTTACAATTGAAAATTTCAGACCCGGCTCTCGTAGTGTTGCAGCCGGGCATTGAAGAGGGTGTACCTCTCTTTAATTCCCTTGTCCAGATGCTCCGTCATTGTTGATCAAATGCAGATGGATGGCCACGATCGAGGATAACCGGGTATGCTGGGGCAGAGATTGTGCATGAGGCTCCTCGGAGATCTAACATGGTGCGTAGTCAAACTCCATTCGGCTCCCGTTCTTCCTCTCTAAGTTTCCCAGTGGCGTCGTATTCCAGATACGCGGTATGTCTGACAAGCTCTGGCTCTCGAATGTACGGGAGTGGCACCTTGGGTCACTGGGATGTGAACCTGCGTACATAGACGGCAAACAATATGCGTGGCCAGGCAGCCAGATACTCACTGAGGAGGTTGGATTGGTTTAAAAACTTCCGTCCATGAGCGCAACGTGTAGCAGCATAGGCAGCTCCGGCGGTTCATCAACGCCACGTCATTGTCGTCTTTGGAGTAATTGGCCCGAAAACTCTGTAGTCATCCGCCCTGAATCGATGGAAGCCTGGGCAGGGTGAGCGTAGATGGTGGACTTGCAAGCTAAGGATGCATGCGCAGTTGGAAAACATCATGATGATGGGTACCTCGAACCCGGATTCCCGAGACCTTGCCCTGGCAGATAAAGAGACGAATACTGTTCGTCATCAACTCCCTTGTCATCTTCCCCTTCCTCAACATCTTGAAGATTTTCGGTATTTTCATGCATACCTGTAATGACAGGGTATATGGCGTTCGTTTGGCAGACCCTTCTGATAGCTTCCAGTCGGTATCGCTTGCTGGTGGTGAACGTATCAATTTGGCACCAAAATACAGGCTGGTGTTAAAACTTCAAGGACCTGGAGGATCACCGCCCGATGCTTGAGTGCCATTCGAACGATCATGGGCCACCCTCGCAAGTTGGTTCGCCGTTGTATGGGATGGCAGCATGGCGTAGTACCACCCAATGCCCCCGCACCTGTCGCAGGTCTGGCATTTGCCAATGGAAGGGGCCAGGGCTCTCAGAAACCCGTTGCGTCCTTCATCTGGGCGTGTATTAAGTGAAATCCGGTCAAGGTAGTAACGGTAGCAAACACTCACATATATACTTAGTTTGCACTCAGTTGAAGTTCACCCTAACTTCATCGTGTTTTACGCTGGCCGTCTGTCGATTCTACGTTGGCTGTCGAACGCTGTTGATAGTAGGCTAGCACCCGCATCGACAGGCGCATCTTGACAATAATGATAAGAGTGAGCGTCAACAAAGAAGCTGGTTGGTGGTCCGACTTCAAGTTTGTGTGATACTCCAAGTCTTTGGCAACACTCACAAAAAACGCCGCTCCAAGATGCGTATTACGCTGATGAAACAAAATCCTGGAAGCTGAAGCGCTGAAGACTATCGCTCGAAAGTTCCAGACCATTTTATTTAACAGATATATCAACGCACATGAAAATGAGAGAGAGATACGCAGACAACACAAAAGAAAAAGAAAAAAAACTAGAATGAAAGAGAGAAACGTGACGATAGAAATGTGGCACGAATAGATGAGATAGATGGATAGCCAGATAGATCATCACCAGCCTGTCCGCAATATCTATCCTAGAAATCGCTTTTTAGTTTGTTAGCAGGGGGGTTAGTCAGTAATTCCACAACGCTACTCATTTGGTTGAGTAAGACATCACATCAACTATAAAAACACTCACATCCAATCCAAAATCACTTCAAGGCCTCGAAGGCGGAGGAGGCATATACCCCCTATCACGAGGATCACTCGGTCGACTATACCCCCCTCTGCCACCATAGCTCTGCATTGGCGCCCTTCCAGGACCACCACCTGCCGGAGACCTCGGCCGTTCATACGAAATGGCAGCACCTGCAGAGGGAGGAGGAGCAGCATACTCATCCGCCCTATCCCTCCTATACTCCCTCTCTCCACCCCCCGTAACAGTGCTACTGCCCGTCGTAGGCGGAGGCCCAGCAGAACGATCATAGAAGCTGCTACTGGCGCTCGAAGGCGGTGGGCCAGACGGGAGAGGGGAAAGTCGTGCGGAGGGTGGGTAGTCGGCTCCTGGCCTTCCCCCTCGTGGGTAATACTCGGATGTACTGGGTGGTCCGGGACCTGGAGCGGATGAAGGTGGCGGGTACTCTTCACGTTGTCTTTTGAGTGGTGGTCGTGCATCGTCTGCAGGGCGCCGTACAGGACTTGGACTGCGTGGTCTGATTCGGGAGTATGATGCGCTTTGGCTGACGGGTGGTGGGGGTCCTGAGCGGCCACGGTCTAGATCTCGAGGAGGAGGAGGAGGGGGGTAGCGGTCGTCTGCTGAAGGGGGACCTGGATCAATGAATCACATTAGCACGATACCTCAAGAAGGAGTGATGATGAAAAAGACACAAACCTCTAGGAAAATCCCTATCCCAATTCTGGCCTCTGGAAGGTGGTAATGGTGCATCACGATCAAACCTTTGACCTGGCCTCTCCCTCTCCCTATCCACAGGAGGCGGCTGATCTTCCCAACGAGGCGAAGCAGCCCTAACCTTCCAATACGCATCTTCCTCCGCAGGAGTCCACCTCCTCCTTGGGTAAGGAGAAGCCGAAGAGGGGTACCAGTCTCTAGAAGGTGGTGGTGGGCCAGAAGAGTACCTCCCAGGTGGATCATCAAACTCCCTGGACCGAGGAGGGAAAGGCTGCAGTTGCCTCTGTCTGTCTCTAGCAAGGTCGGCTGCTGAAGGCGGCGAAAAGTCTCGATAGTTTCTTTCGGTATTATACCTAGGAGGTGGAGGTGGAGCGTCAACGTCCATCGATTCTCGTCTATCATGATAGTCCGGCCGATAGCTCCCAGACCTTTCTCTCGAGATTCCACGGGGAGGGGGACGATAAGGTGGCCGATTCGAAGGGGTAGGGGAAGCACCAGGTCCTTTCTGTTGTGCACGATCAGGCGATCGAGGTGGGTAGGCAGAACGATGCAGAGCTTGTGGAGGCGAGAGGGGTCTTGAGTATGGGCGTCCACGGTCGTCTGGGTGGTGAGCAAGGTCGTTGCGAGTGCGGTCATCTGGTGGGGGTCGATCACGATCACGGCCGCCTGCTAGACCTAGACGTTCGTCAAGAGGAGGGGGTCTGCGCTCGTCCATAGGAGGAGGCCTACGTTCATCAGGAGGAGGAGGTCTACGGTCATCCGAGGGTGGCCTTCGATCATCCAAAGGAGGGGGCCTGCGATCATCTAGAGGAGGTCTTCGATCTTCCAAAGGTGGCCTTCGATCATCTAACGGAGGGGGCCTGCGATCATCCAAAGGTGGAGGAGGCCTACGATCATCCAAAGGTGGTGGAGGCCTGCGATCATCCAGAGGCCTTCGACCATCCAAAGGCGGTCGACGATCGTCCAAAGGCGGTCTATCCAGGGGTGGTCGATGGTCGTCCAAGGGGGGCCTACGGTCATCCACAACAGGCCTACGCTCGTCCACAACAGGCCTACGCTCGTCCACAACAGGCCTACGTTCGTCCATAGCAGGCCTACGTTCGTCCGCAGCAGGCCTACGTTCGTCCAAGGGAGGCCTACGTTCATCCACTAAAGGCCTACGTTCATCTGGTCGCCGGTCGTCCAAAGCCGGTCTACGCTCATCCACAGGGGGGGGCCTACGTTCATCCGGTCTCCGCTGATCCCCAGGAACCCTTCGGTCCTCCAAAGCCGGCCTACGTTCATCCCCAGGCCCAGGAACGTTCCTTCGGTCCTCCACCACCACAGGCCTCCGTTCCTCCACAGCAGCTGGTCTCAAACTAGCAACATTAGAAGTAGTAGTCGTAGTCGTAATCGAAGAGCGATCACCAGGATGAGGATGAGTCAACCGTTCCTCAAGCGTCGGTACTCTAGCTTCCCCACTCGCACTCGGCTGCCTCGCTCTCCCTACCACAGGCGGAGGGGGAGGGTGGCTCAGTCGATCTTGCAATGAAAATGAAGGAGGACGAGAGCTCAGACGGTCTTCCAGTGGGATTTGGCCTTGAGATCTTGAGCTAGCAACATGTTGAGGAGGAAGAGCGGCTCTTGGAGCTTGACTCTGACCCTGACCATCCACAGTAGCAGCAGCACCAGCGGGGGGACCAGCAGGCGCAGGAGCAGTAGCTTTTGTGGTTGTTGTGGTGTTAGTAATGGATCTTCCGTTTACGTTTACATTTACTCCTTCACCAGGGGGTTTCGCACCGCCAGCAGCACCAGGAGGGGCTTCTCCAGCCCTGGTAGTAATAGCAGGAGTAGAAGGTGGCCTGGGACCCCGCTCGTCCACTACCCCAGCCCCAGTCACGGAAGACGCTGGTCTACTACGATCATCAGGTGGGCCCCGAACAGGACGGGAAGTACCACTGCTTGTACTACTCTCAATCGGAGGAGGAGGAGGGGCTCGAGAGTCTACAAGCTGTGGAGCTCCAGCACCAAGAGGACGTCGATCTCGATCACGCTCATCTACAGGAATGGGTCTCGCCCCACGCTCACGGTCGTCCAAGGGAGGAGGACGAGCAGCAGCAACATCACTTTGACTCTGTCTCCTAGCAGCACTACTCAAAATCATCGAAACCTGCGCCTCTTCGTGCTCGTGCTTGACTTCAAATCGACGTGGTCCCCCCCTGTCCCTGTCCCTGTCCCTGGTTTCGTAGTCGGGCTCGTAGTGTCTCTGTTCGGGTGGGGGTCTTCGGATGAAGGGTGGTGCAGGGGGAGGACGGCGGTCTAGATAAGAGTCCCGGGGTTTGTCTGGGAAGGAATCGCGAGGTTTGTCTGCGTAGGAAGGGTCCCTGGGTTTGTCTGGGTAGGAGTCTCGAGGTTTGTCTGGGTAAGAGTCCCGAGGTTTGTCTGTGTAAGAGTCCCGAGGTTTGTCTGCATATGGGTCGCGAGGTTTGTCTGCATAAGGATCCCGAGGTTTATCTGCATACGGGTCCCGAGGTTTATCTGCATACAGGTCTCGAGCCTTATCATAGGGATGCCACTCTCTACCCCGTCTATCGCGGTCATCACGATCTAGTGGTGGTGGGTACCGATCAAGAGGAGGAGGACCACGATGATCACGATCAGATGTCCCGTTTTGTTGTTGCAGGCTAGGCCTTCGATCCAAGTCTGGAGGTGGATGATGTCCTGGATCACGTTGTTGCCACCCCCCTCTGCGAGCATCATTTTCATAGGTAGCTTTAGTAGCAGGAGTCAGGTCGCCAGAGCCAGATACCGGTCTTGAAGGAGTAGTTGTAGAGTCGCCCTCTGGATGGGGAGGAGGAGGAGCATATCTCGGTGAAGGGCGCCAATCGTCTGCAGAAGGTTTGGGATTTGTATCAACGTCCATAGCCATTTTGGGGTCTTGCAGGTTTGTGTTGATCTTGCTTAATCCTGAGCTCTGTAATACATACAGGTCAGCAAGCGTAAAAAGGATGAAAGAACGAGCCAAAGAATGCACATTGTTGTTATGAGTGATACCAATCGACTTTTTAGTCCCTTCCTTGTTCTGCATACGTGGCGGGCGGGCTGGGGAGGGTGGACCACCATTGACGTCCTGCGTGATCTCGGAGGAGGAAACCTCAGTGTTGATAGGGCCCAGATAGATACTAGCCAGAGCAGCTGGTTGAGGGATAGCTCGATAACACTCGTGCTGGTTATTCTTGATCATCTCTTTCAGATTCTCCAGGATCTCAAGGTCGGTCTCGCCCAACGGAAGCATGGGCTGTGGGTAATAGTTTTGCTGCTGCTGCTGCTGCGGGTGCATGAATCCGTTAAAGCCAAACTGGAAGTTTGCCTGGAATGGCGTCGTGGGTTGTTGTTGCTGCTGCTGGTTGCCAGCGGACGACGAGGCCACTGAGAACGGAGAGGACATGGCCGGCTCTTCGCTGGGAGTGGGAACGAGGTAAGGCGTGTCTGGAGCTTCTGTGAGGGTAGTTACGGTGCGCTCGCGGTTGAGATTGCCGCGACCTTTGCGCTGTTTCTTGTTTTGCCTTGCTGACATTGGTGGGCGGCGCGGCCTTCCCCCTGACCCTACTTTTTATCGCAAGATCAGCAAAAAGGCCTGCTTGGTTGATGATCTTGAATGATCCCGAGGCGCAAAGGGCCGGACGAGAGGACAATGAGCCGGATGAGGAGGCAATGAGCTGGATGAGAGGGCAATGAGCTCGTCGTTGGTGGGAGTAAGGACGAAGGAGGTAAATCTTCCTCTTGTGGGTGTAAACAAAGCTGGCTGATCCGATTCTTCAAGCACTTCCATCTAGACCTTGGCTAGTATCACACGTACTGTCAAAACGCACCCTTTTATCGACAATGGCTCTGGCCCAGTGGCGTATAAAGGCCGTCGTGGGGATAAGGAACTTACGGCATTGTGTTCAGAACGGTCAAGGTGCGTGCTTTGTCTCTTTGTGCAACTATCTATGTTTCATGTCCCAGCCCAGGACTGGCAGTAACGCCTCTAAGACGAGAGATAGCAGAAAAAAGTGAGCAAACCGACAACTTCGTCCTTTGTTATTATAATTGACGCTCGTCCAAGGTCATACATATGTTACGAATGAATCATTTTTTGAGAAACGACCGTCTTCGTTTTACAGCCACAAGAGCAGACGTCGTTGTAGCCTCCTTGGAGTTCCAAGCTGCGAACGTTTCATAACGACTTGATAGGAAGGCACACCTCAAGACGTCTTTATAACAACTCTGGATACCCCTGGATACCCTTCGCTTCAATCAACTTCATCTTTTACAGTCACTCTGCGGCTATCAAGATGCGCCTCCGGAGATATATAGGATCAACTCTATCATCTCGGCCTCTTGACGATAACAGCGACTTCGAGGACGTTGTTGTTCATCACAGCGTCAACCCACGCTCCAGCCCATCCTCGGTCCCTTCAATGCCCCTTCAGAGATCATAGGGTCAAGGACACCTCATCTCGGCCGACTTTTACCTTTCATTGTCGAGGAACAGCGACTTCAAGGACGCCGTTGTCATCTCTGTTCAGGAAGAGCCAGAACTACGGCAGAAGGTCAGCCTGGAACCATTCCATCGCCCCCTCCCTCCACATGATATAACCAACGGTCAATCCACCTCCTTCCCTCCAACATCACGAAGGCTGAACGACTCCAGTCTCCAACCAAGAAGGACGGCTTGACTTGCGTGTTGTTGCCACCTCCGTTCGACTTACGATGAAGAAGGGCTTCTTTCTTGGCTTAACGCCTTGCCTGCCTTGGCTTACTAGAGGTAGAGGAAGAAACGGCAAAGGTTCAACCCTCTCTTCCTGCTCCTCGACCACTCACCCCTTTCCACCCACTCTCGGACTGTTGATGCCCCTCAACCGTGACATCACGAAGCTCACCAACCCAAGCCGATCTTGTGTTGAAGATTCTTGCATGAAGGAGGACGGCTCGAGAATGCTACTTCTTGCCGTTTCTGTTCGACTTGAGACGAGACGAGGAAGAGCTTTTTCTTCAACTCAAACGCTTACCGGTGATATCAAGGCGTTGTCAGAGATATGAAGGACGGACGTGGCAATCTTGCCTATGAAACAGCTTGTTCGACAGATCGTCCACCATACATCCAGCTCGAAAAGAAGATTCGGAGACACTACTGGAGCTCGCACCAAATATGTGGATGAAGTCGCTCGTCACGTTGTCTTTCGGGTGGGCGAAAGTTCAGAGGTGCCATAAGATTGCCGTACCATTGCGCGTGACATTATTCGCAAAGTCCCAAACCACTCCCGTTCATCCGCTCCCTTCCCCAACTCCCAAGCTGGCACCTCATGCTGCGTGTAGAGAACCCCTTTCTCACGGCGTTCTTTCAAAACAACAACGCCCTCGATCGAGTCATATACATCTTCGCTGGTGTACGATTTTTCAAGTCTATTCAGCCCAGTATGGAAGGCAGAGGTTCACAATCAGTTCAGGAGGGGTCTCAACAGGACAGGAAAGACGTGGTCCACCCAAACCGCCTGCATGCTCGTTCACTTGGGTTGGGATTGAACCTTACTGAAACTCGAACTGGACAAGGGAAGGGAGGATAAGTGACGTCCTACACGCGCTCGTTCGGTCAAGATAACGAACGCCATACAAGGCGTGGACAGCTTTCATTGCTGGTGGGGAAAAGGCCTCCATCCCACCATCCATGCTCCTTTTCAAACTCCCCGGCCTCTCTGCGTGTACATACACGAGGACCTTAAACACTTTGAAGCTGAGAGGATGTCATCACAACGGGATACATTGAACCACTTGCGCTTAACGATGTTGTCGTCCCAGATCAACCTGAAGACAACGTTGGAAGAAATTTTTTCTACAGCCAACGTCCACGATCGATGAAACTGTCACCAGGACTCTCAAACGTATCAGAGTTGAGGTCGAGAGCTGGAGTGATTCAAGGTCGAGTCGGAGTGCTCATAAGAAGGTTATGGTTCGCAAAGGCTGTCGTCAACGTTGATCGTCACGAATTTCATGTTGCTGACGCGAAGCGCGTCGAAACTGGATCGAACTACCTTTCCAAGCCGGACAACCATGGCTATGCAAGGTAGATGACGTTGGGCCGAAGATGCGTCCAACTCTCGAGAGTTCGCTCTTGTTGAGGGCCTGGCATGTGGATTTGGTCGAAATGTACTGGTACAAGGTACAGATAACTTTCATTGCGTCTTTCACTTCAAACAACTCATCTTCGACCTTCTTCTAGCCATGCCCTTTGCCCTGATGATACGTCTCTCTGGGCATGTAATCATCAAAGTTTCCCCTGCGCTTTCGGTTTGAATGCGTTCAAGGAAGGAGGGCCTGGAACGCTACAAAGCCAAGGGGCATGCATCTCCATGATTCATGCTTAATGGGCGATCATGAGGGACTCGCAGATCTCAATGTTCATGCCGAGTTGTATGGCAACCTCTCGGCAATTACGAGCCTTTGACACCCTTTCGACAGGAAAGAAAGTCTGGCTGTACCACAAGACATATACACAGGGCAGTTCCTGTTTTGGGGGAGTATTCCGCTGCCCCCGTGTCGGAGGGTGAAGCCGAAGCATATCCAGGGTGGAGAATGATAGACGCCGCCATGTGCAGATAGTTGAGGACCATGCACCCAAGGTCGCCATTCCTTGCGACATGATCCTTCGTTACTCAACATACACACTCCCTACTAAGGTTCTGATACGCAACTGCCGGCCTTTCCAGGTGTATAACAAGTTTGAGTTGTTGACGGCAGAGCAGGTTGACCGTGGCGCTTAAAATTTATGAGGTTGAGTTTGCGGACCTGAAACAGGCCTACTTTAGGTGCACATCCCGGATTTCCGGCACTCGCTACTCTGCACCTTTAAATGGGCGTCTAGTCAATTCGATACCAAGAACTGGTTGAAAACAACAACGGACATTTCACTTGCCAGCCATGGCAGTACTATTGATTAGCTGGGCGAAGATCGATCAAGTGCCACTCAAACTCACGCAACGAGGTTCAACTTTCCCGTCAGCCGGTGCCACCGCCTTCTCTCTTCCTCCAATCCATCACCCCCTCAACGATGGAAGGAGGAAAACTTGTAATCAGGCAGCAACTATAGTTGGGAAAGCAATCATATTTCTTCCTCATTCAATGGTTGTAGGGATTGGGAAAATCCCGTCCCCGATGTGCTCGATAAGGAGCCTGTCTCAATACATGACATTGTCAGGCCATGCATGCATTCGGCAATGTCATCAATTTTCACACCATAATTTATACAAACGCTCAACACTGCTCATGCCGGCACTCATTCCGAACCATCTTGACCACTGGCAGTCATCAGAAGAGCCCTCGGCCGACTCCAGAAGTTAGTTACTTCCCTTTACAACTGTTTCTCGATATGTGACCTGGCAGCACAAATGCGAAACATGGGAGAAACAGCGATGCTGCGATCACTCCATAGCCGCTCTTCTGTCAAAAGTGGCAGCCAGTGCGAAGTTGCGCGTCTATATCACGGCACGAACAGGGGTTCTTTAAGCTGTGCTTGCAGTGTATCTCTCTCCCTCAAAACACGAGCGCGACGTTCGGAATGTCCTTGCCCCCTTTTTATGACCCATGCCATTGCCTCCCCATGCTTGTTTCACACCAGAGAGCACCGACATTCTTGGGATTGGAACCCGTATACACCTATATGCACAATGCTTTCTTATTGGTGAGTAATGATAGCCAGCTGCTGGTCAATGCAACCTAACTATCATTGGTGTAGTCCTCATCTCCGTCATCGTGCGTGCACGCAAAGGCTCGCCTACCCTCGTTTGGTCCCTCTGGCGTCTCCAGTCCTACACCCTCTGCGCGTTCGCCATCGCCGGCATCTACGAGCGAGTTCAAGGCCAGCTAAGTGTGTTTCACGCAGCTGCCGCTTACCACATTGGAACCTTATTCATCTGGAGCGCGATGGTCGGTTGGAAGATTCAAAAACCAGGCGATGAAATTTATTACACGCCACTTGAGCGTAGACAAACCACTTATCGCCGCATCTCCCGGTTCTTGACGAAACACATGATCCTCTTGGGATGTGGCGTCATCAACATCGTTGTGGGCATTCTCGTAATCCTCGATTCACGCTGCGGTGAAGCAACCCAGACCATCGTCGTTTGGAAGTTCCTGTTTGGATTCACGGCGATCATCAACGTGGACCCCGTCTCGAGGAGCGCCCTGTTTGTCATCTGCTTCGTCGTCGTTCCCATTGTGCTGTTCATGATCATTCCATTTCTGCTTAATGCCGCAATAGCATGTTTCCGTCCAATGCCCTCAATCTACAACGTGGTTTTGTATCCTTCTATCTACATCCTCTTCTGGGTGGAAGAGATCATCGCTATTGAGCAGTCTATCAAGGCTAATCCGGAGTTGGATCACCAGGCAGAGAATAGATGGAACTTTGGACAGGTCACTTCGTTCTCTCCCTTTGGCGAGCTCAAAGCTGATTGTTGTGTAGATCATCACGCTAGTTCTTCTAATGCCATATGTGGAGAGAATTCTTGAACAGGTTTGTGTCCTGCCCTTTATTGTCCATCTGCTATTTGTTGATTAGACACTCGTCAACTCTAGATTGGCGATATGCTCTTGCGATATCGTTTCATCGCGGAATGGTATGAACGGGTTCAGGGTCAGAGTCACGTGCACGGATTGCACACTCATGCAGAACATCATTTCCCTCAAGAACCTGACGAGAGTGTTAGGATGGATCTGCTTGGTAATGTCGTGAGACGTTAACAACGTTTTTGAACTATGGATCAATCCTCTCGACTAGTCTCTCCTAGACAGACTACTACGATATATGTGAAGTCGTACCTTGTTTCACGATATGTGAACTCTCGACTGATATTTGAACAGTTACAATGATGCACATTCACCCTTTGCCATAAAGCTTGCCTGCCTGTCAACCTCCGATTAACTCCTTAAACATCAGTTTCCTCATTTTTTTTATGAATATAAGCGTGATGGTGGAGTTCCTGAGTTGTCCAAGTTGTGGAGGATAAGCGCACGATTGGTTTGACGTCTTCCACCTTAACCGTTGTACAAAGGATGAGTGATTGATAAGTGAACTCCAATTTCTTGCTGGTTTTGTTCGGACTCACTGATCTGCGCGGTCACACCGAGTCGACGCCGAGTCGACTCCTTCAACCGTTCTTCTCGTCTCAATCTTGTTCCTGCACTTCACATTGAACGCTTTAGTATCAGTCATCAAGTTCTCGACTTGAAGCTCTATCCGAGCTGGTCAGACTTAGTCAAGCGGAGGGCGTCGTTGATCAGGGCAATCATTACATTGGCGAGTTAATGGTCAGAGGAGACTCGAGAGGCGACGTGCGGAGTAATCCATGGCTGTTAGAAATTGAGGGTGGGGAAGGAGGCTGACGGGGGAATTCATTGCCTGTTCTGGAGAGTTATGAGCAGGAGGTTTGAGATTGAGCGAGGGAAACGATGGGAGTATTTGGGTGATGTCAGGGTAGTAGGGACGACCGAAGAGGAGGTGACCCCAGTTGATACTTCAGTACTCAGTGCGCTTTATGACTACTGAGCGCGCCTAAGTGGACGTATATGCTATCAGAGGGAATTGCACACTCAGAGGAAACTTGGTCGGATACTGTGTGCCAGTGGCAATTGAAAAAGAAAAAATCTGACATATTTTACAGGAATGGTCCAAGTTCTCTGGATAGTGTATTTACTTATCATGCATCTACGATATAGTAACCGCCCTAACGTCTTGAATGAAGCTCCAACTCTTCGTATGAGTGCGCTGGTTCGACGAAGATCGTTATCGAGGACTGCTCGGATGTCTCCTTAAGCCCTTCATCTGAACGATATCCGAATGAACGTAAAAGCTCCCTGGCATCCCGGGCTATTCCCACATGAGTCTGATGTTTGGCCAATTCTGCCAATCGATGTCGAACTGGTCCTTCAAGTATCGGGTGCGACATTGCATCCTCCCCAAGCAGCAACCAGGATCCCTTTGATTCTCGAAGTCCGCCAAATATGCCAAAAATGATACATATGTCTCGAGATCCTCCAGTTTCATGTCCGAGCGATTCGAGACTATGAGGGAAGAAAGCAAAGGCAGAAGTGATTCCAGAATCTTGGGTTTGTAGTCACTGTAACCACTACCCCTGACACCCCAGGCGTGACGCGTGACGGTTCGGAGTGGCAATTTACCTTTAAGGCCCCTTCTTTCGATGTGTGAAATGGGAGGACCCCGGGCAATAGCAGGAAAGCCCTGGTCCCGATCCGGACAAAAAATGTGGATTTTAGGCCCTACAGCTGGGGGCCAATCCGGACAAAAAGTGACAAAATTCGAAACTGCCCAGAGCCAGAGTCCGGACAAAATCGACGAGATGTCAAAAAAAAAGCCTCCCAGCCGGTATTTGGGCATAATTGTGGGACATTTGTAGAGAAAAATTTACCCTGATCTGGCCGTCCGGACTAATTTTTGAGATTGGGGTGTGGTAGGCCAGGTCCAGTCCGGACAAATTTGGTGCAGAGGCGTCCGGACAAAAACCCAATTTTCGGGATCAGGCCTTTTCTGCTATTGCCCGGGGTCCTGAAATGGGCCTTAAAGGTAAATTGCAGGTGACGGCCACCACTCAAATCCAAATCCGGAAGCGGATCGCAGTAGATCTCTGCGTAATGTAGCCAGTGTCAACGGCCAAGTCGGCTGTGGCTGCTGTCATTCGAAGTAACTAAATGCTTCACCTGGACAGTTGAGTGCTTTGGTACTGCAAATTGCCATGGAAGTGGTTGTGATTTGAAGTGGTACTGTCCACCGACAGAGATTGCCAATGGGAGCCGTGAGGAGCCGTGGTTTACAAGTACATCATGGGTAAATTTCCCTAAATTTGTCTGGTTTTATTCGACAAATGTAGGGGGGATGGAGCCATGGCTGTATGCATGGAGCGGCGGCTGTGTTGGTGGGTGCGAAGGTTGTGCACTTCTCGGTCTGCTGTTGCTAGTCATTCCATCAACAGTAGGGTGGGATTGAGGAATGCCTACATACACTTGGGGTGGTGGGTGCATAGATGAGCCAAATGCTTTGGACGGTTGATGCATCTGACCATATGGTTGTTGTTGCGGAGGTCCTGGATGCAGGGGTGCATGTGTTGTTGTTGGAGATGCCATCTGCTACACCAAGTCGACGCCTCAACTCCTTCCGTCTGCTCCCCCTTCTCGTCCTCAATCTTGTTCCTGCACTCTACATGTGCTTCAAGTCAAGAACTTGAAGAACGACACTAAAGCGTTCAACGTTGTTGGGTCATGAGCTCCGATATCCGAGCTGGTGAGACTTAGCGAAGCGGAGGGCTTCGTTCACCAAGTCAATTCTGGTGGGGAGGAAACTGTCAGAGAGGCGACGTACAGAGTCACAATTCGCGGCTGTTCAAAGGGTGGAGGCTGACAAAGGATCATTGCCTCTAGAAAGTTATTAGCAGAGGGAATCACACATTCAAAGGAAAGGTATGTAAGTACATGGCAATTGAAAAGAAAAACTCCGGCATATTCAAGGCATATTTTACAGGAATGGTCCAAGTTCTCTGTCCAAGTAAGTTCTCCGGATAGTAAATGTGTTTGTTTATCATGCATCTACGCTATAGTAACCGCCCTTACGTCTTGGATGAAGTCCCATCTCTTCGTATGACTGCGCTGGTTCGACGAAGGTCATTATCGAGGATGTGTCCCCTTCATCCGGATATCCGAATAAACGTAAAACCTTCTCGGCAGCCTGGGCTATTCCCACACGAGGATGATGCTTCAATTCTACCAATTTCTGTAGAAGCGGGTCTTCAAGCCTCGGGTGCGACATTGCATCCTCCCGCAGCAGCAACCAGGATCCTGGTTTTTTATCGAAGTCCGCCAAATATGCCAAAAATGATACATATGTCTCGAGATCCTCCAGTTCCACGTCTGAGCGATCCGAGACTATAAGGAGAGAAAGCAAAGGCATAAGTGATTCCAGCATCTTGGGTCTGTAGTCACCGTAACCCCTGAGGATTTGGCATGCCTTCCTGATCAAGTCGGAATTTGGAGAGGTTTCCAACAACCAAATGATGGCGTCAATTTCGGTAGTTTTGTCCAATGATTTCGACATTTGACTAGCTATCCAACCATGGAAGAGGAGGAGCAACATACCGGAAACATACAGAATGACAAATATGATATATCTCCGTGGATTGCGGAAGTAACCAGCTATGGCAAATGTTGGTGCCATGATTATGAAGACCGATAACACCCAGCGGGGAAGCCGATGTTTTTGAGGTTTGTGGTTGACGGGCTTAGGCTGCTTCATCGCATATTCGAAGCTAATTGCGATGGGGATGAAAATGAGTAAATAATAGGCACTTGATTGCGTTATGGTAGCCCAGGCGATCGCTGACCCTGATCCAAAGAATAAAATGCCTCGGAAGATGATGCCATTGATGGTCATCCAGCCCCATCGTTTAAGCCCAGCAGGCGATGACTCGGACCTGGCCAGTCGCGATACCACAAGGCTTGCCAATTTGTGAATCTGATCAAAGATACCCTTGATGATGACCGAGAAGGTTGAGTCGTATGGACATGTGGGAATGAAAGCAGCAACAAGTGACATAACGCCCAATGCGCTAACGCTGACTGTGAGGAGAGTTCCGACACCATAGCCAATAGTTTTTTGAATTGACCAAACCGATATGCTGAAAAAAATGATAAGATCTAAATCAAACCAGGAGATGCGAGATATCTCACTGGACAAAGAACCCAAACACTACAAGAGCAATCAGCAGGATGAGGTATAACGATTGTATCGCAGTCTCCATTTTCCATACCAAAACACCGCTGTAAGCTTCCTGACGCTTCTTTGCCCTCTCGTATGGCGTTCTACAAGAGGAAGCGAAGCGTTTGCCATCGTAGCTGACCACCCACAACTTGGCCGCCAGAGCAAGCGCCGCCGCTATAGTGCAAAGCCCTAAACTACTGTATAGGAGTGCATTGCAGAGAAAGGCGTGATCGTAATCGGCCTGATCTACCTTCCAAATAGCGACGGTGTCGAGAGGTAGTGAAATGTTGGTGCCAGTGGCCTGGGCGACCAGCTGATCGTAGATCGCAATGAGAAGTTTATTGGTGATATCAGATGGATCTGGTTTAAATTGCTGAGAAGTGTCGATGACGAAGGAGGCCAGGACAGAAATAATTAACCCTACCTGCGTACGATGAATTAGCAGCTGATATTGAGGCTAATGAAAAACACCTACAAAGACGAGAGTTACATCCACAATTTTATTCCAATCCTCGATAATTCGTGCATCGAACAAAGTCGCCTTTTCGAGATATTCTTCCCACAATGGATCATGCACGTCTAGTGGTGTTGGTTGAGGGCTGTCGCCCGTCTGCGTAGAGCTGTACGATTGAGATAAATCCGAGGTAGACATTGTCATTCGGGATAGCGTAGAGGGTGGAGGAAGGACGGAACATCTATCTTTCAAGTTTATCAGGCTGCAATTAAAGGGTGTGGAAGATCTACAAATCGGAGACAGCGAGAAGGAAATACGGAGAAGAGGATGTGTACCTAGCTTTTGGCGCCCATAGATAACAAGTTCTTTCCCATAATGAACGCTAAACATCGCACATGACGCCTTCTTATCTTGCGTGACGAACGTTTGAGATTTAGTACCAGCCACGGTCAGCGCCCAAACAGCCGTTTTGCGATAAGGACCTCCCATTGGCACACCGCTACCCATCCCATGATTGGTGGAGGGCGCCAGAAGCAATGCAAGCGCTATAAACCACACTGCATTTGTTGACAACGTTAGGATCAGTTGATCCAATGTTATCAAACTTTCACCAACCAGTAACACGACGATGTGGATTGCTGGGAACTTGAACTCATCGTATATATCATATTTCGCCCCAAAGTAAGCCTGCTCGTTTGACGCCAATCGACACGTGAAAGAGCCAAGTAGAGAAGGGGAGTACAAGGGGCATAGAGTATCTTAAAACGATGCGTGTAAGCCACATCCAAAAAACGACCAGCCAAAGGAGGGATACATACGTATAGAACGAAGGGTCATCTTTTCAGCCTCGGGATTTTGGGAATCTCATCAGCGTGCTTCGAATCTTGAAGGAACGTTTTTGTGTGTAGCAAGTGATTCTGGTGAGGGGGGGACTTCACGTTTGTTCTTTGCAAAGATTCTTGCGGATTTCGGCTGGACTTACCCATCTGCCACATGCCGATCAATGCCACCAGGTCTTCCTTCGACGACTTTATTCTTGAAAGAGAGGGGTCGAAGACAGAGAAACGGCTAGCAGCTAGACTGGAACCGAGGACTCCGTAAACACTCCCTCTTGCATGTCCCATAAACGTAAAGCCGCGTCCTGGGACCGGACAGGGCGGTTGTGCAGGACACGGGTGCACCGGATGGTGTACAGGTGAGCTTGGAGGCCGTATGTGTATATGCTGGGGGAACGTGAAAAGTCGGAAAAAGCGGGTGGATGGTAGGCTAGAGGAGGGAAGAGAGGGTGAAAGAAGAGTGCTTCAGGAGGGTTGAAACTCAGATGCTTGGAAGATGGGTGGGAGTTGAGGGAAGTTGGGAGACACCGCTCCATCCACTCGCGTTGTGGAGGCAACCCAAATCCCCAACTCGCATATAGAGGCAAACCAGAAAGAACTTGTCCCAAACCCTCAAAACCCTTCTGTACCCATGATTTGTGAAAATCGAGTTAAACGGGCCAGCCAATGGAAGAGTAACCCTTCTTGAAGAGCCTTATCTCTGTTGGTCTGGGGATCGATAGTGAGGCCCATTGACGTGAGGATGCACTGTCTGTTTGTTCTGGTGCGGGTCTCGGCCGTCTTGCTAGTGGTGTGAGCTTCCGCCACGCCCGTTGCGCGAACCCCCACCACATTTGTGGCGCGAGTCCCCACCGCCGCCTTGATCTTTCGTTTCTGATGTTTCTCGCCTAGTCCACTCGCGTTGAAATTCGAAAGTGAAACAGAACCGCAGGCGTTAAGCGAAATTGAATCGGTCCTGTTGCTGCACTGCAATCGTGCCCACTGTACAAAGGATGAGTTTGCTCCAAATTCTTGCTGGTCAGGTTATGTAACAGACGTGACCTCAATATCACGCGTCTACTGATAACGGCAAGGGGGTTCAGGGATCTGAATGCTGGACCAGGGGTTGGGTAGGTAGGTCGGCCATAGGCCGAAAAAAAGATTTTTGGAACCCTCTACAAGATAGTCCTAAATTGGTTTTCCAAGGTGATTTACAGTATTCCTGCATCTAGAATATCATTGTATAGTACATTATCTTGACTGGTTATTATATTTCATTATATCCAGCCCAATTTCTGGCTTCAAAATTGTTTTTCACAGTCTAATCTTCATCAAATTTTTGTCTAATGTTTTAATCAATCACAATTTACTGACAAAACAGTTAGAGACCAGTTTTTGACACCAATGGGTATGCTGTGTGACCTGATTTCAAAACTCGAATCATCTTGATGCTTTCGTAACATCAGACACTCTAAACTGATGCCTGTGTGGTGTGGTATTGCACTCAGGATGCAATGGCTTGGTAAAATGGTTGGATGTGAGACTCAACAGGTGAGTATCAGTCTTGCACAAGTTAATCACTACACTCACCTATTTTTTAGTACCACCTACAATGTGTTGCATTGGAGATAGCCCCACGAAATTGGGTATGCGAAGCCTTAGAGGATCAGAGCAATCATGATGATGATGTCATATTGCCATATATAGGCATGTGCCTGATTACGTAGGTAGGTAGGTCAAGCACACAGGGCCTTACAAAAAAATTCGACCCCAGCTACTTTTTTTAAATTCTTGAACCCCCTTGGATAACGGTTCCAATCCTCTCGTCTAAGCGCTTACGCGCTCGGCCTCCGTCGGCCCATTCTCAACACCTATGGTTTGATATCTCTATGGACACTTACTGCTCCCTGCTCCCATTACCTATCACCTGCCTATCTCATTTGTTATCCCTGTGTGTTATCCCCATCGTTGTCCTACCCCTTGCCCTACCTACTGCAGTATAAAAGAACAGACTGTATCTCGTAGTTACCCCAGTGAATACCAGAGTCTTAAACAGTCTTTCGTGTTCGCCCTTCCTCTCAGTGTGCCAGCTCCAAACTACAGTCACCTTCCGTCACCGTAGTCACAGATCTGTCACAGGTTAGGACTCACCGATCTGCCGTACCAAGTTGACCCCTCGACTTCTTTCGTCTTCTCCCTCTTCTAATTGTTCCTGCACTCCATGTTGAACGCTTCAGTCTCGTTGTTCTCAACTTGAAGGTCATTTTGTTGGGTCAGGAGCTCTGATATCCGAGCTGGTCAGACCTGAAGGCCTGAGGCCTTGACTCGGAGGGCTTCGTTGACCTGGTCAGTTACTGTAGGAAGAAATGGTGTTCAAAATTGAGGGTTGAGGATTTCATTGTCTGTTCTGGAGAGTGGGTGACATAGTAAGGTAGGGAAGGCCGAAAAGGAGGTGGTACTGGCAAGTGGTGGCTCGATATTTCACTTCGCTTTCCGAAGGATGAACAAGGGATCACGCTTTCAGAGAAAAGGTAACTGCAAACTTGACTAATGAATTCCAGTTGGCAAAATGGATACAAGTCATGAAAGTGTGGGCAAGACGACTTCGAATGTGTGGAAAAGCTTTGAGACTCACAGGAAATCTCATCCACTGCCAGGTGGAAATTTTGATTATATAGGCAAGTACTCAGTGATTAGTGAAAATAACCTGGCGACCCGGGAACTTTAATCCGTTCTACATAGTGACAATAATGATTTATATTGCAAGTCAGGGTGTCCATGCCATTGCCATCGGAGAGAGGATGGACATGACTGTGGGGCATTTGCTGGTTCAAGTTCAGTGAACTGTTCGGCAAACACGTTCATTAACCTTGCTCCCAGCTGATGAATTGTCCTCCTTGACCTTGGCTTGCGGCAACACTAGCTATGGTCCCAGGTATGAGAACTTCTCCGCCAGGGCAAATTGCCCTTGATTTTACGTGGGAGGGATGTTGGCCAAAATAGTACCAAGAACTGGCAATTCAGTTTAGTTCACTTTGATGGCGGGTGCCTGAGAGATGGCTAGTGCATTGCCACCCCGCTCCGAACAGATCTGAAATCTGTCACCGACACACCGAAAGAGGGTCACCATGCCTTTGTCCAATCTTGTGAAACCAGTTGAAGGCATCTATGTATCTGAGGTGTGGTTCTGCAATCCGATTAAACATGAGGGTTTACTGTCATATACAAGCAGTCAATTAGGTTGAGCGACTCCCAAAATGAGGAGACTCATACTCAGCGCGAGTCATTTATAGTGTTTCGGGAATCGAGCGGGTGTGCAACGTTTGTGCGCATATCAGGATGGTGCCGTACGCTCACGAAAGACATTTGATTGTCAGAGAGCACTGATCACGTCATACCAGTGAAAAAGCGGATTTACAGCCATCCACTTGGAACCTATGTAATCCATGACGAAGGTGTATCAGTCAGCTGGGCATCGAGTAGATAAGCAAGTTAACAACACACCGCCTTTCGGAAGCTGCTGCGCCTTCTATGTACAAATTCTTTGAATAATCTGACAAAAATCCGGGCCCACTTGGTAGCTGAGGGAAATATGCGTGGAAAGCTCATGCTGGACCTCAAACAACAAATTTTCTTTCTTCGGAAGTTTTGGAAACGGGTCCTTCCGTGGCGCTCGGGTAACCCCAGGCAAGTTACCTTGCTTGTGGAACCGTCATACCAGATGAGGGAGTTAATGCACTTCATACCATGTTATCTATCTAGTGATCAATCATCGGAGACAAACAACGATATCTGCGAATTCGAATGTTCGAGGGAGTCTAGAAACCGGAGCAAGTGATGTCTGGCTCACGCTGAAGCCATGTGAGTTCAGGAACTCGCTAGGAGGATCATAGGATGACGTTCTGTCAAAAAAACAATCCCCTGGAAATGTGTTCGGCTGTCGGGAAATGAGCTGAAGGTTCGAGTGGAACTCTCAAGACGTCTGAGGAGCAATGTGTTCACAAATTTGAAGGCTGAGAGTAATCGGAAGTTGTTGCCAAAACTTTCAGATCGTCGTTTTACATAAACCAGGGGCACGTCGTACGCTTTAGCGCTAAAATTACAAAAAGAGGCGAGCTGAATAAAAGAGCCACGTCAACGTGCGCAGCGATGACGGAGGGGTGAAGATAAGAAAAGGGGAAGTGAACAATATCAGACCATACACGTACATCGATGTTCCAATTTTATTTTGGGGGCTCGGAGTCCATTGATCCCCTAGACAAGAAAAAAGAACAAGGGCTGACATATTCGGTCGACAATGAGGTGTAGACGTCTCCCATTGGTTGGAGATTCATTCAATTCCAAGTATAGCCTCAGGCCAGCCTATAAACTCATAGTGAAGAAACCGCTTTCCTGCTTGGATGAATTTGCAAAGAAGAAATCCTGGCAGAGACCTGAAGCCTATGTCTTTGATTTTGGAGTGACGCCAACAAGCGCAGTCCATTTCTCCAAAGTTTCTCCTCAGCTTGACCAATTTGTCAAGGAAAGCTGAACCAACCAGATGGTAAAAAAATGTGCCAAGTCGCCGGAGAGGACAGAAGAAAACCAGCGACCCCCCAAGAAGGATAGTAGAACACATATCCAAGGCTTACACATATTTCCTTGCGAGCATAGCCTGCTTCAAACTCCCTTCACAACTTCGCAATTCAACCCACAAACTGTGCATCGCAAAAGCTTTAGAACCGGGGAACTTTCCAATAAGGAAGAAGCCCTCCCTAAACGCCGGGAATTCACCAAAAGAAGAAAAGGAGGAGAGCAAAAAGCTGGCAGGGGGGGGCAGGGGGAAAGAAAGCCGGGGATTTCGAATTCCAAAGGAAAGAGCCAATCCGGAGAATTCCAAAGAGGGGGTCACTGTAAAGAAGAAGCCGGGGGATGAGCGTACTAGGGAATTGGAATTTAGGAAGCTTACTTTAAGTTGTCTCATCATAAGAAGATGATCCGATGCCTCGAGGCTCACACTTCGCATCTTCGACCCTTGAATTTCGGTGAATCTTGAATTCTTGAGTCACCGGAGCTTGAAGATGGAGAACAGAAGATGCTCTGCGCGGCGATAGGCTCTACATTCTCCAGTGTTCGAACCTCCGAATCTAAAATGTTGAACAAAAGATGGTCATAAATGCAGAGTGTAAAACGAATTGGTTGGCTTACAGTCCTTTGCATAATTTTGTGAAAATCAAAACGTTTCCAAAACCAGTCACGTGGCATGTGCCTGAGCCAAACAAAGCACTGATTTCTGATTTTACTTGGATTTTTTCGTAGTATATAGACCTCCCCGTCTCTCCGACGACCTCGAAGAGCATATCTTTAATGGTACTACATAGATCGGATGACCATGGAGGAGATACGTGATCTCCCCATGTGCTCTTCTATCAGCTTAGTCTACAACATTATCTGCAATTATAGGGATTTTGGCACGTAAAAACCCATTTACCCATTGTGCAGGAGGGCCTTCTGACACCAATGATTTTTTTTACTTCTCAAAGAAATAATCGGAGCAGATCCATTTCTCTATCCAACCTCTATGTAGATAAAACAAAGATAAAATGCAACAAAAGTTCTTGGATGTTTGAGAGGTCGAGGTTTCCATTGCTACTATTTTGCGAGCACTGTAGTATTTCAATGGATTGTTCAATTGAAGTTGGCAAAACCTGATCGATGATCAGGGAGCGAGCGCCATTGTATGGCTCAGGCACATGCCATGTGACTGGTTTTGGAAATGTTTTGATTTTCACAAAATTATGCAAAGGACTGTACTTGGTATGGTCATGGGGTCGTGGTCATTGGGATTTCATGCTTTGGTGGGATTGATGGCCGGCTTGGTATGAGTGGTGATATTGGCCCAGACCTTACCCATCATTCAAGTCGCGTGAGATGGCTCCAGTGAGCTCAAACTCAAATGACCGCAGCGTGTGAGGTCGAGTCATGGCCAAAGCACACAGGTCCGAGTCGTTGGCCAAAGCGCAAGCACGAGCCACAGCTGTAGTGAAGCGAGCCCAGACGAGACGTGTTTTCAACTTCCAATACCGTTCAAGTACTCCAAAAGTCATGTGAGATGGCTCCAGCATCAGTGAGCACTTGGTGAGCTCATTCCTGTTAAACCGCCGCAGCGCGTCGAGTCCAAGTCGTGGCCAAAGCACGCAATCCCGAGTCGTTGGCTAACGCACAAGCTAGATCTAGAGTCCGAGTTGGCCACAGTCAGCGCGCATCTCCAGTGGAAACCAAAGGCACTGCAAATACTGTGCCAGAGTCCAGCCAAGTTCTAGCCTCACTAGTGTCAGCGTCGATATCGATATCATGAGTAGCTGTGCGATAATCATCAGACCCAGTTCCATAACGTGCCTACTTCCTACACACACTTGAATTTGAAGCCCAGGGTTCGTAAGTAAGCACCCCCAATTTCACTTGAACGCTGACGGTTGATGCTGCAGTCGGATTCCGTCGTTCCGAACCTAGGAGGGTTGTTGTTCAGGTAATGTTGTTTGATGATGATGATGAGAAACATGGAGATGAATTTCACATTCGTCAGCGCAACTATGGAAAAGGAAAACTTGAAGCTTGAAGCTTGAAGGCTTGTGAGTGTTTCAAGCCTTGGTGAAACTTCATTCGTCCTTGATCACGCAGTATGTTTGTGGAGCGAAGAAAAAGAAACCGTGACCAAAGACATTAAACAGGTGTGGGAGGTACATACCTGCAGGGCGATTCAGAATCCATAAGCACTAATACCTCAGGCCTCAGACTCTCGTCAGGTGTACATCTCAGTAAAAACGAAAGTCAGGTCAAGTCATCTACCTCTCACAAGAAGGTCATGTGAAGTCACATTGGTAAATGCAAAGTCATGTGGCGCTCAGTTATGTATCTGCAAAGTTTTCACGGCCTAACTGAAGTTGAGGAATAGTCAGTTACAAGTCATGTTGTAGTCTAATCCTGGTCATCCGAATTACTATCATTTGTATCGCCTTTGTCCTCAGTCAACAAGACAATTTGTTGAAGTCCGTTGAAACTCCGACATCAGGTGATCATGTTGTCAGCGCGAAAATTCCTTGTTCTTCCCAAGTTCTTCCATGTTCTTCCTTCCCACCACACCCACGCAAGCTCCGATTCATAAGTCGATGAACAGCCTTCCCGCGACGAACACCTTCTCCCTCCCTCGACCAGCGGCCTCCTCTCGCGACGAAGGGTCTCCTCCCTAGGTAGAGATGACGAAAGGCCTCTTCCCTCCCTCGACCAACGGCCTCCTTTCTCTTCCTCCTTCAGCAGACAATCTCCTCCCTCAACGAATGGTCTCCCCTTTGATGATCGGTCTCTGCCCTTGACAACTGGTATCCCCTCAACAAATGGTTTCTGAGATCTAAGCTCAACGAACTGTCTCTGCCCTCGACGACCTGTCTCCTCCCTCTACGACCTCTCTCTTCCTTCGACGACCTGTTTCCGCTTTTGACGAACTGTCTCCTCCATCGATGACTTGTTTTCGCCTTCGACGAACTGTCTCCTCCATCAACGATGTGTGCCTCCTCCCTCACTCAATGGTCTCCTGCTGACTCACTCAATAGCCTCCTCCCTCCTTTGATGAATGTCTTTTGGCTTCCCCCCCTATTACAATGAATGGTCTCGGCCTTCCCCCTACAGTCTCATCCCTCCTTCGACAAATAATCCCCTCTCGAGAACAACCTCTTCTTTTCATACGAAGATGTGGCTTAATTAGGAGATGAGAATTTGGACTTGAGGTGGTGCTAGAGGTGTATATAGAGCACAGTCAGTAGGCTTGAAAAATATATGATTTGTTCCATGATTCCGATACTGTTACCTGAGGTTGTGATGAGAGATACATGACTAACACACATCAATCAAATGACCTGAGCATGACGGGAAAGAGACTATTATATGACTGTGTTCTGGCTTTTATTTGACTATGGAAGGACTATGAGGTGACTACATGACTACCGAATGACTGTAACCGACAGATGGTGGGCATCAGCCACACGACTTGACACGACTTGGCAAAGTCAACTCGAAGTCAAAATTTTGTAAAAAAGACTGCTTTTAGTCATGTCGTGCATTTTCGTGTAGTAGCGTGACTACCATATGACTGAGACACGATGAATCATTTTTACTGAGTGTACATGGGCACCTGTATCCTATCGCCAGTACGCACCGGACTTAGCCTGCTAAGCTTCAGGTACCCACCCCTGATACTTAGTAGTCCTCCCCACATTAACAGTAGGCTAAACATAGACCTGGTGCGAATTCCAGGACGCTGACGCTGACACTGACTGAAGTCTGATAACCAGATTCGGGAAGCTACAGTGCAGGGGTACAACTTTCGCTTTTTGACTATTTTTGGTAATTGGTCATGTGACCACCCTCCCAACAACCCATGTGATACATATCATCATTATTATATAGTTTTCGGTAATGAAAGTGCCAAAGGGCCTAATGAAATATCCTAATGAAAAATCTAAGAAATAGTAATGAAAGTGCCAAGGAGCCTAATGAGAAGTGATGAAATCGTCAAGGTGCTCAATGAAATATCCTAAAAGAAATGGTAATGAAAGGGCCAGATGCCCCAATGAAATCTCCCAATGAAAAATCTAATGAAATGGTCAAGGAGTGTAATGAAATATCCTAATGAAAGTGCCAAGAAGCATTCTAATGAAAATTCAATGAAATGT
>NW_001889931.1:192770-194791 GCF_000143565.1 Laccaria bicolor S238N-H82 | reverse complement strand
GCGAGCCCAGACGAGACGTGTTTTCACTTCCATACCGTTCAAGTACTCCAAAAGTCATGTGAGATGGCTCCAGCATCAGTGAGCACTTGGTGAGCTCATTCCTGTTAAACCGCCGCAGCGCGTCGAGTCCAAGTCGTGGCCAAAGCACGCAATCCCGAGTCGTTGGCTAACGCACAAGCTAGATCTAGAGTCCGAGTTGGCCACAGTCAGCGCGCATCTCCAGTGGAAACCAAAGGCACTGCAAATACTGTGCCAGAGTCCAGCCAAGTTCTAGCCTCACTAGTGTCAGCGTCGATATCGATATCATGAGTAGCTGTGCGATAATCATCAGACCCAGTTCCATAACGTGCCTACTTCCTACACACACTTGAATTTGAAGCCCAGGGTTCGTAAGTAAGCACCCCCAATTTCACTTGAACGCTGACGGTTGATGCTGCAGTCGGATTCCGTCGTTCCGAACCTAGGAGGGTTGTTGTTCAGGTAATGTTGTTTGATGATGATGATGAGAAACATGGAGATGAATTTCACATTCGTCAGCGCAACTATGGAAAAGGAAAACTTGAAGCTTGAAGCTTGAAGGCTTGTGAGTGTTTCAAGCCTTGGTGAAACTTCATTCGTCCTTGATCACGCAGTATGTTTGTGGAGCGAAGAAAAAGAAACCGTGACCAAAGACATTAAACAGGTGTGGGAGGTACATACCTGCAGGGCGATTCAGAATCCATAAGCACTAATACCTCAGGCCTCAGACTCTCGTCAGGTGTACATCTCAGTAAAAACGAAAGTCAGGTCAAGTCATCTACCTCTCACAAGAAGGTCATGTGAAGTCACATTGGTAAATGCAAAGTCATGTGGCGCTCAGTTATGTATCTGCAAAGTTTTCACGGCCTAACTGAAGTTGAGGAATAGTCAGTTACAAGTCATGTTGTAGTCTAATCCTGGTCATCCGAATTTCTATCATTTGTATCGCCTTTGTCCTCAGTCAACAAGACAATTTGTTGAAGTCCGTTGAAACTCCGACATCAGGTGATCATGTTGTCAGCGCGAAAATTCCTTGTTCTTCCCAAGTTCTTCCATGTTCTTCCTTCCCACCACACCCACGCAAGCTCCGATTCATAAGTCGACGAACAGCCTTCCCGCGACGAACACCTTCTCCCTCCCTCGACCAGCGGCCTCCTCTCGCGACGAAGGGTCTCCTCCCTAGGTAGAGATGACGAAAGGCCTCTTCCCTCCCTCGACCAACGGCCTCCTTTCTCTTCCTCCTTCAGCAGACGATCTCCTCCCTCAACGGATGTTCTCCCCTTTGATGATAAGTCTCCGCCCTCGACAACTGGTATCCCCTCAACAAATGGTTTCTGAGATCTAAGCTCAACGAACTGTCTCCGCCCTCGACGACCTGTCTCCTCCCTCTACGACCTCTCTCTTCCTTCGACGACCTATTTCCGCTTTCGACGAACTGTCTCCTCCATCGACGACCTGTTTCCGCCTTCGACGAACTGTCTCCTCCATCGACGACTTGTTTTCGCCTTCGACGAACTGTCTCCTCCATCAACGATGTGTGCCTCCTCCCTCACTCAATGGTCTCCTACTGACTCACTCAATAGCCTCCTCCCTCCTTTGATGAATGCCTTTTGGCTTCCCCCCCTATTATGATGAATGGTCTCGGCCTTCCCCCTACAGTCTCATCCCTCCTTCGACAAATGATCCCCTCTTGAGAACGACCTCTTCTTTTCATACGAAGATGTGGCTTAATTAGGAGATGAGAATTTGGACTTGAGGTGGTGCTAGAGGTGTATATAGAGCACAGTCAGTAGGCTTGGAAAATATATGATTTGTTCCATGATTCCGATACTGTTACCTGAGGTTGTGATGAGAGATACATGACTAACACACATCAATCAAATGACCTGAGCATGACGGGAAAGAGACTATTATATGACTGTAGCATGACTGTGTTCTGGCTTTTATTTGACTATGGAAGGACTATAAGGTGACTACATGACTACCGAATGACTGTAACCGAC
>NW_001889931.1:189463-192620 GCF_000143565.1 Laccaria bicolor S238N-H82 | reverse complement strand
GACAACGCGTGGGGTGCTATAAAATGTTGTCGTCCTGCTGAGGTCTTTCTTCCACAAACTGCACCGAACATAGTCGCCTTTGACTTGACATACACGACCTCTGCTCAATTTACGCAACTTTTACATTCTTCCTCACAAGTCCTTGTATCTGCAACCTATCTTCGCTATCAATAGCTTCATCCATGTCTTCTGTCATCAACAACAACATGCTCACTGTCTATTACGAGGTATGTGCTTATCTCTCCCAGTTTTTGTATGAGGATATACGTAGAGCGTCACACTCCCCAAAAGGGGATAAGGCTCATCCTCGACACAGTGGCGAGGATGAGAGGACGTGCGACACAGTTGGACACATCCCAATTGGGTGAGGTGACAAACGCGCTGTCACACGTCACCAGTCTCTTCTCATCGTCCACCACGACCATCGACAATTGGCCACGAGGACCCACCACTACAATCGAGGAACGGCGACGACCCCCCACGAACAGCCAGGAGGGCCCACCCCCACCATTGACGAATAGCCACGAGGGCCCACCACCAGGATCGACGGACGACGACGAGTGCCCACTAACGTCCACGGGGCCACCACCAGTATCGACGAATGGCTACGACCGCCCACAACCACGATCGTCGAGCGGCCATGGGTGCCCACCACGACGAACGGCCACGGGGGCTCATCACCACATTCGACAAACAGCCATGGGCGCCAACGACCATGATCCACAAACGGTCAATAGCACCGTCAACGATTCCCCAGTCTGCCCCCATCCTCCACCCCCGCTCTCTCCCCCACAGACCCACCTCACATAACCCATATTAGTAGGAACAAACGGCACAACTGTTGAGACACCGACCCAACACGACTCAACGCCATCGTCTACGAATCGACACCGACATGTCGAGCCAAACGCCAGTGTGAACAACCAGCTCCGACGTCTCGAACCCAACGCCAACGCGTAACCTCTGTTTTGAGCCCATTACCAGCATATACAACCGAACACTGACATTTTGAGCCCAACGCCAGTGTGTACGACCAACGCCGACCTCTCTAACCCAATGTCGGATGTACGACCCCAACACCAACGTGTAGGGCCGAAAGCTCTGTTTCGAGCCAAACACCAGCGTGTACAGCCCGATGCGAGTGAACGGCAGACGGCGAGGATCAGGTAGGAACCCGCATAGACATCGTAGGGGCCCCTACCGTTCTCGAGGAGGAGGGGCTGTCTCCTAATGTACATAGCCTCCCTTCCTGTATCATAAGTTGTCTATAAAATCTACACTGTTAATTACATGAGTACAGAAATTTTGAACTTAGAATAATTTTTGAACAAATGGTCCACATCGGGGTGTGTTGACAATATTCAATTGTCGACACACTACACATGAATTGGTGACACATTGCACACAAATGTGTCGTTTATTTACCCAATGTGTCGCTTTGTGACCCTATGTGTCGCTGACCCGATTTGGGGAGTGTGTTACTTTTCGTATACACTGCCACAAAACCAAGACCATAGAGCCCCAATACTAATAGAGCCACTTCAAACTTCGGCCTTCTTGCCCATCATCAATCAACTCCATCATGCCTCCCCGCCGTCCAATGTCCGCTCTTCGACGGAAGAGGTTACTTTTCTCCTATGCCCCGGATTGGTGAGTTTGACTTCATATCACATCTACTGTAAGAGCTAACAAGGCCGCAGGATTCTAACCATAGTGCTCGCGTACGACCTTTCCCCTGCTCACTTCAAACATTGTTGGTTGAAATGAACATATAACAGGGCAGCGTTCTTCGCGTTGGACAAGGTGCACGGGTACAGGAGGGTGTTTTCGTTGGAGGATACCTCGTACGTTTACCCTTACTCTTTGCTCCCTCAACGTCATTCTCAGTTATTGCTGCAGGTTACGACACCCGTACGTCCTCTTCTTCCCCTTTGTAAGAGACACGTTAACTGGATCGAATAAACAGGTTCGCAGAAAAAGAACGCGTACCCGTAAGTACCCCCCTCTCTTGAGTCTCTGCTCCCCGTCCGTTCTCACCTGTCACAAATCCAATGCAAAGGACGTTGCACTCTACATGATATGCTTCGTCGCGCCTCTCGTCATCCAACCACTCATCAACCTGCTGACTATTCGCTCCTGGTGGGATCTACATAATGGTATACCCACTCCCCCTCGCTACTTTCTCCACTGACACGTGCCTCGTATTGATAGGTACACTCGGTCGTACGTGCCTCTTTACCCTGATCCCCACCCGCTGACCGCCTCTCAGTGATTCTTGGTTTGGCGTTGACAGGCGCGGTGACACAGTTCACCAAGATCACAGTCGGACGACCACGTCCCTCTCTTCCCTTCTCTGTGTTGCTTCACGTTTTCCTCTCCTTCCTTATGCGTTTTGCTTTCCTTTACGCGCTTTCCTTTCCTTGCGCTCCTTCCTTTCCTTTCCTCCTTCCCTGCCTTCCTTAGACTTCCTCTCCCTCTTGTTCCCTTATCTCGCTCACCCTTCCCTTCTCCCGCTCCCCCCCCTTTTCTTCTCTCACCTCCCTCCCTCACTCCCCCCTTGTGCCTTCCCTTCTCCATCTACAACAACTAACTGTATCCAAACCCACAGACATAATCGCCCGCTGTCTCCCACCACAAAGCGCCACAGACCCCATCTTCGGCTTATCCACAGACGCCATATGCACAAACACCGACGTGGCCATTATGCGTGATGGGTTTCGGAGTTTCCCTTCTGGACATTCGAGTCGTACGTTGTCCCTTTTCCCCTCCCACTCTTGGTAGAAGGCTAACGCAACCCATAACAGTATCGTTCGCAGGTCTAGGGTTCCTTTCGTTCTATTTAGCAGGGAAACTGCACCTTTTTGATAAGAGGGGACACGCCGTACGTTCCCTTTTCCCTTTCATATCTTCGGGAATCAGACTCACGTATGAACGAAATGGCACACAGGGAAAAGCATGGTTATCCCTTACCCCGTTCGCAGGCGCTGCTTTGGTGGCTATTTCGCGGACTATGGATTATCGACGTATGTTCTCTTCTTTCTCTCTTCTCTTCCTTTGCTTCCCCTCCTATCCTGTCTTTCTGACCTCGCCTTTTCTTTCCCTTCCCCTCCTGCTAACCCAACTAACCCCACCCTCATCCACAGACCACTGGCACGAC
>NW_001889931.1:187608-189413 GCF_000143565.1 Laccaria bicolor S238N-H82 | reverse complement strand
GGGTTGGTTGTGGGGATAATTTTACTACGGTACGGCTTGTGTCCTTGACTTTTTGATTGTGTTTTTCAACGAGGGTTAGTACAATTTGAGAAGTTGGGGGATGTTGCTTTATACATTGTGAAGGTGTGCGTTATAATACGATTCATTTACGTTCTGTTCAAAAAAGGCGAACGTCATGTGTATCTTCTTTTTTTTGAAAATATGTATATTGATTGATGATCAGCTATCTCTCTGTCTGGGAGTCGAACCCAGCTTTCGCGCGGACATCAACACTTATACCACTATATGACAGGCGCGTGTACTAACCGATATACTAACAAAGAGTGATTAGAGTTGTCATTTGAAGAGATCCGACACGGATTGGATTGTGCATAGTGGTCGATTCTCGTCCTTCTTTTTGCTTACGAAGCACGATAGGAATGAACTGAACCCCAGCCTCTGTGAATTTTTTTCAAATGTATCAAGTCATCCACAATTCTTTAAGAGAATCAAGATGCACCAGGTAGGGCACTGTATCACAGTAACGATCCAACGAATGGAGAGCAAAAATATATGCTATCCAACTTGATCTTCCAAAAATTAGAAGCGCAAACCACGACCTCCCAAATTTCGGATCTGCTGGTTATCCAATCTGATATTATAAGCGACAAAAACGAGTGAAGAAGTCTTTGACTCTCTGTCCGGGAATTGAACCCGGCTTTCGCGCAGTGTTAATCAAGTAATGATGGAAAGCTCGACATCACTGACAGCGCGTGTACTGACCGACATACCAACAGAGATTGGTTAGACCTCGATTATATCCTGACTTGAAGTCTTGACTATTGAGCGACACCGTGACTCTCAGCTAACGTAGGGGTGGTGTTGAAGCGCCGAGTCAACGGTTTTATCTGGTAAGAAAAGGATCAGAAAATATGTACCGAGTGCAGCGCACACATATGGCAGATTACCAGTAACCAAACACATACCAAAGAAATGATAATAATGATATGTGGAGCATGTTGGCTGAAAATTTAACCTACAGTGCTTTGCACTGCCGTTTGCACAACGAATTTTGGAAATCGTGTTTGTGTGTGTTGTACCGTGACCCTCAAATCGGGAAGTAAGAAACCACTTACCGGACGCAACATCCAACAAGGCCTGCAATCTCCTGCGGTGAAAGCTGTTGCTCATCATGGCAAACGATGATTCGCGCGCACATCTCATGCAATACCTGAGGCACAACAAAAGTTGGGTTTGAGAAATTCAAAATTCCCAAAGTTGTCCCGATGCGTGACAATCTGTGACGAACATACAAAACCAAACATAATTTTCGCGATTTCGGTGTGCAAACGGCAATGCAAAGCACTGTAACGTATGCGCCATCTGCCACACTAGGGCCCGTCAACGCGTCAGCGGCGGGTAACTTAAGCGAACTGCACGTTCAATATGCTTTGTTTGCGCCAATTTGTTTGCGTATGCGTCACAGTCAGGTGCATCTTCAACGTCTCCATACTGTTTGCAAATTGTTTCTGTGGTTTCGTTTCCACTGCCTCGGAGAGTCCAGTGAAACAAAGGGCGTTGGTGTCAAACTTGCTTCTGGGAGTCCAATCGACCTTACCTGCGATTAAAGGGACACTAAGCATCTCTTTGAGCAATCTTTGAGACGACTTCCGCAATGAGTTGCCTGCTGGAGAGTACGTCCGTACTTGGGACTCATGGTCTTGCATTATTCGTGGGCTCCATTAAGGTTTCACGAATCAAACGAACAACGGTCATACTTTGACTGGCATACTAGTCTCATATCTGCTGTTCTGCAAAAGAAATGG
>NW_001889931.1:184984-187558 GCF_000143565.1 Laccaria bicolor S238N-H82 | reverse complement strand
GGGCATTTGTATAATGTATGGAGTGAGGGACGGAAGGATGAGAATGTGATGCTGAGCATTTTGATTTTGAGCTGGAAGTGGTGGTGGAATTGGGGTTGGTTGTGGGGATAATTTTACTACGGTACGGCTTGTGTCCTTGACTTTTTGATTGTGTTTTTCAACGAGGGTTAGTACAATTTGAGAAGTTGGGGGATGTTGCTTTATACATTGTGAAGGTGTGCGTTATAATACGATTCATTTACGTTCTGTTCAAAAAAGGCGAACGTCATGTGTATCTTCTTTTTTTTGAAAATATGTATATTGATTGATGATCAGCTATCTCTCTGTCTGGGAGTCGAACCCAGCTTTCGCGCGGACATCAACACTTATACCACTATATGACAGGCGCGTGTACTAACCGATATACTAACAAAGAGTGATTAGAGTTGTCATTTGAAGAGATCCGACACGGATTGGATTGTGCATAGTGGTCGATTCTCGTCCTTCTTTTTGCTTACGAAGCACGATAGGAATGAACTGAACCCCAGCCTCTGTGAATTTTTTTCAAATGTATCAAGTCATCCACAATTCTTTAAGAGAATCAAGATGCACCAGGTAGGGCACTGTATCACAGTAACGATCCAACGAATGGAGAGCAAAAATATATGCTATCCAACTTGATCTTCCAAAAATTAGAAGCGCAAACCACGACCTCCCAAATTTCGGATCTGCTGGTTATCCAATCTGATATTATAAGCGACAAAAACGAGTGAAGAAGTCTTTGACTCTCTGTCCGGGAATTGAACCCGGCTTTCGCGCAGTGTTAATCAAGTAATGATGGAAAGCTCGACATCACTGACAGCGCGTGTACTGACCGACATACCAACAGAGATTGGTTAGACCTCGATTATATCCTGACTTGAAGTCTTGACTATTGAGCGACACCGTGACTCTCAGCTAACGTAGGGGTGGCGTTGAAGCGCCGAGTCAACGGTTTTATCTGGTAAGAAAAGGATCAGAAAATATGTACCGAGTGCAGCGCACACATATGGCAGATTAGTACCAGTAACCAAACACATACCAAAGAAATGATAATAATGATATGTGGAGCATGTTGGCTGAAAATTTAACCTAACGTATGCGCCATCTGCCACACTACTGCACGTTCAATATGCTTTGTTTGCGCCAATTTGTTTGCGTATGCGTCACAGTCAGGTGCATCTTCAACGTCTCCATACTGTTTGCAAATTGTTTCTGTGGTTTCGTTTCCACTGCCTCGGAGAGTCCAGTGAAACAAAGGGCGTTGGTGTCAAACTTGCTTCTGGGAGTCCAATCGACCTTACCTGCGATTAAAGGGACACTAAGCATCTCTTTGAGCAATCTTTGAGACGACTTCCGCAATGAGTTGCCTACTGGAGTGTACGTCCGTACTTGGGACTCATGGTCTTGCATTATTCGTGGGCTCCATTAAGGTTTCACGAAGCACACGAACAACGGTCATACTTTGACTGGCATACTAGTCTCATATCTGCTGTTCTGCAAAAGAAATGTGAGGTTAGTCATCAATTTGCAACATCCGTCGTTTTTTGAGTGCATTATAGAAATTAAACAGGTCCCTGGTACGTTGGTCCGGCTTAAGCACGCCATTCCTCCCTCCGTATTGACCTCTTGCAAGCACCACATGCAATATTCATCCCAGAGATGAGGGTAGCGTTTGATTCTGGAGCAATGCGAGCATTGGGTCAGTCTGAAAATCAATTAGGCTTATTGCACTCTCTTGCCGTTCCGTGATTTCAGAAGGGGTTCATTAAAAGCGCAGTCCTTTCGTCCTCTTCGTTTCCCCTATTTCCTTGGTACCATACCCCGGAATGTCGAATCAGTTCACCGCACATCCATTTTTTAGGCCGCTCCGAAACGAATCTACGCACTCCTGCCGACTGGAAATGGACCAAAGATGTAATATTTCCACTCTTTTACACAGGCCATAGGGTCCTTCAGTTTGGGGTGTTTGTCTGTTCAGATGAGCCCCATTAGGCATGACTCGAGGCCAGATTTCATCGGTACTCACTGCCATCAACCACTATAATTGGACTATCTTGGTGTCGAGCTCCCACAAGGGGCAAACAGCTTTCGTCGCCAGGTAAAGAGGTGGTAAACAGTAGATAACTATGTTAAATCATTTATTCCACACTTGCAGAAAAAATGAGCAGTTAGATAAAATTATAATTTTCTTGCTTCAGAAATGAGTGATAAAAGTAAAATGTTGTTGCTGGAGTAGGAAGATGAGGGTTAGCCACAGCAAAAATGACGAGGCAACAATTTAATGTCATTGAAGGCTCATTCTGACATGCGGGAACAGGAACAAAGAATTTACATATTTGCAAAGCAACGAGGTGATCTGGCCCGCATAAGAATGTCTAATTCCCTGGCAATTAGTTAAATTCTTTGTTCCAATTCCTCATGTCAGGAACAGGCTTTCAATGACAATAACTTGTCGCCTCATCTTTGTTGCTGTGGCAAAACAGGGTTGATCTTTATCTTCCTACTCTGGCAACAACATTTTCTTTTTATCAATCATTCCTGCAAAGATAATGA
>NW_001889931.1:183588-184934 GCF_000143565.1 Laccaria bicolor S238N-H82 | reverse complement strand
GTAATGAAAAAGCACAGGAGCCTAATGAAATATCCTAATGAAAATTCTAAGAAATGATAATGAAAAAGCGCAGGAGCCTAATGAAATATCCTAATGAGAATTCTAAGAAATGGTAATGAAAAAGCGCAGGTGCCTAATGAAATATCCTAATGAAAATTCTAAGAAATGGTAATGAAAAAGCGCAGGAGCCTAATGAAATATCCTAATGAAAATTCTATGAAATGGTAATGAAAAAGCACAGGAGCCTAATGAAATATCCTAATGAAAATTCTAAGAAATGATAATGAAAAAGCGCAGGAGCCTAATGAAATATCCTAATGAGAATTCTAAGAAATGGTAATGAAAAAGCGCAGGCACCTAATGAGATATCCTAATGAAAATTCTAAGAAATGGTAATGAAAAAGCGCAGGAGCCTAATGAAATATCCTAATGAAAATTCTAAGAAATGGTAATGAAAAAGCACAGGAGCCTAATGAAATATCCTAATGAAAATTCTAAGAAATGATAATGAAAAAGCGCAGAAGCCTAATGAAATATCCTAATGAAAATTCTAAGAAATGATAATGAAAAAGCGCAGGAGCCTAATGAAATATCCTAATGAAAATTCTATGAAATGGTAATGAAAACGCGAAGCAGCCTAATGAAATATCCTAATGAAAATTCTAAGAAATGATAATGAAAAAGTGCGGGAGCCTAATGAGAATTCTAAGAAATGGTAATGAAAAAGCGAAGGAGCCTAATGAAATATCCTAATGAAAATTCTAAGAAATGATAATGAAAAAGCGCAGGAGCCTAATGAAATATCCTAATGAGATTTCTAAGAAATGACAATGAAAAAGCGCAGGAGCCTAATGAAATACCCTAATGAAAATTCTAAGAAATGGTAATGAAAGTGCCAAGGAGCCTAATGAAATGTCCTAATGAAAATTCTATGAAATGGTAATGAAAAAGCGGAGCAGCCTAATGAAATATCCTAATGAAAAGTCTCAGAAATGATAATGAAAGGGCCAAAGAGCCTAATGAAATATCCCCATGCTATCTCATTATCCTTGCCTATAACTTATGAAAGATTCCAGTGACAAATTGAATGAAATAGATGGGCAATCCTAATGAGATGTCTTTCATAAAACCTGTGGCATTATACACAATGGCTCTTGGACAGTTGTCATAGATTAATCATAAATAGTGGTAGCCACTAGTGGAATTCCCCTATTACTTACTCCTTTATTCTTGATCTCGCCGTGGCCTGTTGGTGGCTTCACGGCGTGTGGTTTCACGAGACCTTGCCTCCCTGCATTCTAGTAAACCTGGTCATAGGTGTGTCTACCTTTCAACCTATCATTCGA